>NW_024518429.1:515381-552881 GCF_017590135.1 Pyrgilauda ruficollis
TGTGTAGGAGAAAAAATGCAGTAACTTTAGTGAAAAAAAATAGGGAAGAAAATCTTTGTAATCTTTCTTTTATTCGGAGTGCTCTCTGCAGTATGTCTGGGAGAGAGTCAGACAGTGAAGGATCCCACAACATTTACAGATGTAGAGGGGAAAGCATCTGGGGTTAGGAATCAGCATGACAAGGATAAGTGATTCTTTTACAGCTTGCTAGGGTTCATACTTTTTTAGGATAATGCATTATTCTACTCATTTCCAGCAAGAAGCAGTGGCAAGTAGACCCTGTGTCAATTATGTGAATACAAGTCTTCTGAGAAGCAAGAGTGCTCCAGAGAAAGGGGTTTGAGGCCAACAAAACCTGTCTAACCTGTGTCTCTTCGTGAAATACCTAGCTAGTTATCACCACTAACTCTCCATGCTGACCTTCCTCCCCTTCCCACACACTGCTAGTGAGTCTGCTCTCAATATAAGACATTAAACTGTTAAAGAGTGTCCAAAGGAGGCCATGAGGATGGTGGAGGCCCTTGAGGGAAAGCTGTGTGAGGAGCAGCTGAGGTCACTTGGGCTATTCAGCCTGGAGGAGACTGAGGGGTGTCCTCATTGCAGTTACAACTTCCTTGTGAGAGGAAGAGGAAGGGCAGGCACTGATCTCTCTTTGTGGTCACCAGTGACAGGACCAAAAGGAATAGCCTGAAGTTGTGTCAGAGGAGGTTTAGGTTAGATATTAGAAAAAGGTTCCTCACCCAGAGGGTGGTTGGGCACTGGAACAGCTTCCCAGGGAAGTCGTCACAGCACCAAGCCTGACAGAGTTCAAGGAGCATTTGGACAATGCTCTCAAGCAAAGGGTGTGAAATGTGGGGATGGACCAATGCAGGGCCAGGAGTTGTATTTGATGATCTACCTCTCCCATCTCTCTCTAGGAAGATTGTCTCCCCAAACAGTGTTGAAGCTTCATCTATTCTAACTCTTCCTTCTTTCAAGTACTGTTCTCCAGCATCATACAAGGAATAGATTTCTGCTTTTCTTCATTCAAATAAAATGCTTTCCTTGGCCAGTGCAATATTAATATGTAAAGACTTTCAGATTATGGAGCAGGAGACTTTGGGAAAGACAAAGTTGTTTGTTTATTTTTCTAAGTCTGCATTTTCAAAACTCCATTTTGCACTAATTCATGGAGCTCACCAAACTTAAGTGTCAAAAGAGCACTTTCCCACCACAGTCCCAGGGACCATTCTGTCTTATCTTGAGTATTAGCCAGAGCTCTGCTTCTGACTCAGTAGCTTTGTGTGCAGAACCCTTAACAGTTTAGAAGTCTGCTAGCACAATCTTTCCTTGTTTACACAACCTGCTGAGGGAAATTAAAATCTTAGTCCTCACGGAATGCTGAATTTCAAAAGAAAAAGAAAGAAAAATAAAAAAAAATTATTCTGCAGCAGTTTAATTACTATATTGACACTTGTGCTAAAGCCCCGTGTGTTTAACCTTTGTAGTTTTTCATGTTTAACAAATATTCCTTGATCATGTCACATCTTTCCTGACAGGACAGGTAGTTGAACATCCACCTGTCTAAAATGGCAATTTTACCTACGTGATTCTAAAGATAGAGAACTATTATCTGACCTTTATTCTGAAATTATATATTTATCAACAAGCTTAGTACACTCCCTTCTGATGAAGACATGGGAAACCTCAACGGCTTCTGTGTAAATTCAGTATGAAAAGCTATCCCAAGTCTGACTGAAAAACTTTAATGTGGTGACACAAGTTGCAAGAATATGAAAGTGACAAAAACATGTTTGTGCTTACAGAAGAAATTCATGCATCTCCCAGCTGTCAAGAGCATCAAGACATGGAGTCACCTTCAAGCAGACTTTGGCCAATTGCACAGGATGTCAGATAAATACTCGACCACATTTGAATATCCTGGGTCTTCCATGGCTGCTATCAACTTTATGATATTATGGATGTTGCTTCTCACTTGGGTTCTCTGACACCCTAATCCCCAAGCTAGTGTCACTCATGGCAGTCAGTCTGTAGTCTTACAAGATCAGCTGAGGCATGGATCTCTAATAAGATTAAGATTCATCAGTGTGGTTTTAGTCCTTTCCTTTTCTAAGGCAGAGGAACTACTCAAGACTTGCAGCAACAACTTCAAGCTTCAATATTTGCTAAATATTACCTTCCCCCCTCTTCTCTAAGGAATCTACTAACTGTAGATTTGTATACAGATTGCTAATTTGTATAACCGCCTTAATGAAAAGAGAAAATAAAAATAGCAAAAAGCATTTGATGTTTTGTTTGAAAATATCTTTTCACAGAATCACAGAACATTCTGAGTTGAAAGGGATCTACAGGGGGCATCAAGTCCAACTCTTAAGTAAATGGCCCATATGGGGATCAAAACCACAACCCTGACATTATTAGCACCATGTTCTAACCAGCCAAACTAATTTGACATAATATCAATTTGCATTTATTTATGAAGTCATATATTTGTAAGCCTGTGCTTTGATACTTCAGTATTTAGATTTTCAGAGATCAAGAGAAGAGAATTGATGCTCCTTTCCAGGAGGACCCTTCACTCTATTCTCTTCTATCTTGGCTGAATAGGATTTACACATCACATGAGCAAATTACAGGGCCTTGTCATTTGGGATATGTTGCCATTTTTTGAAACTTTGAAGTAGTTAGAAAACCCAAGCTCAACATTTTTTTTACAAATGCTTGTGTTAGCATCTTGTAGGATATTAAGAAAACTTCTAGGAAGTTGCTCATGTAGGTGCATTACACCTTCTTTACCTAGCAACTTCAGGACTCAGATGGGTACACATGGAATGGATGTCACAGAAATCTAGGAAAGGCATTTCACCCACTTTCCATAGGGAAATCAAGCCCCTCCTGCAGCTACCCTGACACCCAAATCCCAGATACTGTAGCTTTGAGTGACAGCTGGATTTTGAATCCCATGGGGAGACTCTATGCCTCTTGACAGATTCATTGTGACACTGCCCAGACTGCCTGTAAACTGGCAGACAACTCTGTTTGCCAAATGTCGACATGATGTAATTGGCATTTCAGCCTACTTCTCGTTTTTAATGGACATGGGGAAGACCCAGCCAGCAGAGTGCTGAAGCAGTGGCAGCACGCTCAGGCTGCACTGGCTGCAGCCTCCCTCGGGCAGCTGCAGGATGGCACCAGCACCCAGGGTGTGCAGGCAGCTACTCGAAAGCTGCTGGACCACTTGATGCAAAATACAGGAACTGAGGAAGAGAAATGAGACAGCAGAGGAGTAGCAAATTCAGGGGTAGATTTTAGCAATCAAAGCAATGTGATGTTATTGTGGTGGCTAAATAGCTTAGACCTCTTAATATGATTTACAGCAAAAGCAGCTGTCTTTGAAATAACAGGTTTGCCACAAACAAAAAGATTGTTTATATATAGATATATATATATACTGATCTGCAAAAAGTCTCCTGATGTATTATATTCAGAAACATCAAACCTTTGAATGGGTAACTTGGAGCAGAGTTCACACAATAAGCCATCTGCTGAAGCAGCTGAGATGGCAACTCATATATTAAGGTAGCCGTCTATTCATTCATAATTGTTGCCTACATCTCAAGAAATAGATCTGTTTCTCTTTTTCATATCTATCTGCCTGGCCTGTCAGAGCCATGGTCGATTACTTTTTCTCACTGTACTAAACTGTGGTTTTCCAAATAAATTATTACACCTCTCTTGGCTTGCAGCAATAGTGTGGCAGAATGGATAAACAATTCACGTGCTTCAGTCATCGCTCTAAATCTTCATCAGACGCCATTTCAGTGGCTGCACCCTTTTATCTCAAACATGTCATTCCTAATTTCCTGTCCAAGGGTCTTTACACATTATTTCATATTGCTTTAAATGACAGGATATACATCCATGGAAAAAATACTATACAAAATACTGCCTAGATGAGAAAAAGTCTGCTACCAGAGAGAAAAGCATGAGTGCTTGAAGTTTTCTTGCTGAAATTGAAATTAATATTGATTATGATTTTTAAATCACACCACTTAAATAAGGCGTGCAGAAAAAACAATTAAAACTACCAGATAAATGTGTGATTTGAGAGTTGCAATTAACCTACTGCAGCAATAAACCAGAGAATCAACGTGAAGAGATACGATCATGTGAATAAGCATTACTTTTAAAGAAAAGGGGGAGAAAAGTCCCATAGAAAAGTCCAAAGTTTTGAAGTTTAATTTATAATTTTCAATGAAATGGTTTTTTTCAATTTATATTTCTTTAATATTACCTTCACGTCAATTGGTAGAACTGGAATATTTTACATTGCACTCCTACTTGGTAAGAACAAATAAGGACTGCACTAATTGATGGAGGGCACTTTTAAAGCTTAACATCAAGATGGTTTTTAACAAGCTACTGTAAAAGGACTTTCTAGTTTTAGTGAGAGTTATGACAGTATTCATCATTCTAACAATACAGTAAACATAAAGAAAAGCTTTCCTACAGTCTCAATAACATTTTCCATAATACCCCCTTCTAACTGCATGCAGGTGCATGTTTTCAGCCACTCTTCACAGTTCCTTAACAATCATTACAAATCCCACTTATCTAAACTAGTGATTAAAAACCTTTAAGGGGAAGATGTTTAATTAAAAGTAAAGTAGACATTTATTGTGTGTTTAGTGTGCCAATTTCACTATGACCTAAGAACCATTCCCTAATTAAATTTTGTAATTCTTTCATATATTACAAGTACAATATGATAACATAGAAGAAACCTAACAGCTAATTCAAAGCTCTTATGTGCTGTTCTAAAACAATAGGTTCGCTGTTTTGAAACCTGAGGTTGGGTTTTGCCCTGTGAAAGTCTGTGGGAATCTATTTACAGTTTTGCCGTCAACCTTAAAACAACTAGAATGAAACCTGTAAAACTCATGGTCATGATTAATTTATGTACATTGACCTTAATCTGTCATAATTTCTTTGCTTTCAGTGGAATCAATCCAGACAGATAAAATTATTCCACGTCTACATCTTAGAAACATAAATTTTGTCAGATTTTCCTTTACTGTAAGCATATTCATAGGTGTTTGGGGACAAACATAGGGGGATGTTCGTGATCTCCCAACAATGCCACGATGGCTTGCAGCACCGCTATAGAGCAGAGGCAGGGCTGCAGCCTGGCGAGGCACAGGGCCGCTGACAGTGACGTGAGAACACACCTCTCTTGTTCAGTTTTTTATCGTTATTACTTCAGCACTGACATCTGACCTCTTTAGCTGCCTGTGTGTACTGAAGTGCTCCTGGCTCACACCTGGCGTCGGTACTAAAGCACAGCATGCATAAATAATGAAGATATGTTTGTGAAACTTCACTAAGTGGCAACTGCCTGTGACAGAGATCCTGCTACCAGCACTTACTGCTGTAAAGGTTTGTTAATGGAGGCTGCTCAGCGGATGACAAAATGACCCAATTACAGTTTATTCCAAATTACATCAGGGTCATAAAAGGGAACAAAAGAGGAGGAAATGGCTCTGGTGGTTTGAGAATATACTGCTATGTATATTATGACATCTGCACTTTTTGCTGGCAGGAGGACTTCATATTCTCGTAACACCTATAGAAAGCCAAGTTAAAAAGGCGACTGTTGGCTAGACAGAAAAGTGATTGCTTGTGACACTCTGCTGGACATGCTTTCCAGGAAATGATCCAGTAAGAAAGTCTTTTGAGACTGGGATAGGAGAGACATTTCTCCTCTCAGATACTGGATCAGAGACTTTCCAGATGAGCAAAGGATTTCAAATTCAAGTAGTCAGTCCCTTTGTAGGACAAAGCTTGCACATAAACAGTAAAGTACTTCTAGTGGAGGATCTGTCATATTCTGATTTATTCTGAAATTTCTAGATGAGGGCTGAAACTGTGGTCCCCTGGAGGACTAGACATATGGCCCAATTTAAAGAAAAGTTATTTGCTCCTAAGTGCCCCTTCCACTGGAAAGGAGGAAATGTGTGTAAATGAAAGGAGACTGAGGTTCTCCAATGAGAAATCAGCAGGCAATAAAGCGTCAGTGATTTTGAGCCACCTGCAGTTAATTTTCCATTGGTTCCAGTCATCACTCTCCATAGGGAAGGAGGAAAGACTATTTAATTGGATTTCTTTTGCATTGGGACTGCACCGACACCTTGTGATGTACCTAATGCACAGGTGGGGTACGAGAAGCTGTGTCAGGCGAACAGGAGCAGCAAGGAGAATGTGGGATCAGACCACAAGTGTCACTTTGAGCATTCATCCAGGAAAAATGAAAATAGATCAGCTCAATTTGTTCTGAGAGACTGTGAGGCCAGTCTGGAAATCCTAGAAACACCCCTTACAGAGTGTAAATATTTAAGGGCATTTTTAATTGAGGGCATTAATTTAAGGTCATTTTTAATCCTAGGAAGCCAAGGAAACCAAGGCCACAGAGAAGCATCATTTTGAGTACATCAGTTTCAGTTGATTGAATGAAATGCAGAGACCTGCTACTCAGAGAAAGGTTGCCAGAAATCAGCTCTGATTAATTCAGCTTAACTATGACACTTTTCCCACGTTATAGTTGAGGAAAGTGATCAGTTGTTTTCAGTGCTGCTATCATGACTTAATAATTCACTGCTGCCCCAGCTCAGACAGTCTGTTCCCCTACCCTATGCAGGTTTGATTCGTGAAAAATTTAATTTTTTAGGAAAACAAATTTTCAAGAACTTGAGGGTTGTTTTGTTTGTTTTGGGTTTGGTCTCATTGCTTTGGTTTTTTCCTTTTGCACTTCTACATACTTGCAGCAAGAATTCAATCAATTGCTGTTCTGCAGGCAAGGAGCAGGACAACAACCTGTTGCTGCATTCATGAACACCTGGCCAGCATAAAAACACATTATGAAGGTATAGCAACTGGTCAGTGGCTGCCTAAGTTGGGAATATTCAGATTCCCAAGGACTGCCTTTTGCGGCCACACTAAATCACATTTGGCCTATTGAGATGGAGCTATAACTTTGTCATTCTGTCTTCACCAGAGAGAAAGGATGCTTAGGGAAGAAAGCTAGGTAAGCATTTCGTTACACTTTTTTGACATACAACACATCTTTCAACAGCCTGTGGCTCAAAGTATCCTGGGCCACAGTTTCGTGTTTTATAACCCTTCATGAATATTTTTTTCTGTACTAATTGTGCCTGAGTTTTGAACCTACATAAATTTTTGACACCTATTTTATGCCAGCAGTAAATCAAAATGAACATCAAACTTCCACAGACAGCTAGTTTAATAGAGAAACACAATTTTCTCACAGTGACTGGATGCTTTCCTTGCAAAGTGAAATACTAATTGGAATACAGCAATCTTCAGCCTACAGATTTTGTTTTGGTAGAAATAATGATAAAGCAAGTAGAGTCATACTTGCCTTAATAAAAAGTCATCCTACCCTTTCAATATGAAAATGGCATTTGACCCTCATTAGCTAAATGAGTTTGAGTGAGAAATTGAGCAATAACATTTTTGGACAATTAGCATCCACTATGCTGTTTCTCCTAGTAGAGGAAAATATTTGCTTTCTATCCCAGCTTCTTTCTGATGCTTCTTGGCATGTGTTACTTTATTGTGAAGGAAGATCCTTCTTACATTCCAGGTATAAGTGTGTGCCCTTGTAAAATCAACAAGATTAAGAAGTTTGCCTTAAAGCAGTGATTCCTGCCTTAGCAAAATATGTTGCAGACCTGTGTATCAATGCTTCTTTTCATCTATTGAAAAGTGAATGAAAATTCTGAATAACAACCTGAAGGAAATTTTTTTTTCATTTATATTTGTGCAGTATTTCTAGGAGATATGTTTTCCATTTTGCTTTTGTTTGTCATCAGGAAAAGAAAACCTGTTACTGCATAAATCCATGTTTTGTAACCCAGCAGCCTCAATGGTATCTTATGAGATCACACCTTGAGAAGGAGATGTCTGAGAGAGCAAACCACGGGCAGTTCACCAGTGCTGCTGCTGCTGTCTCCCAGCTCCTGCTGTGAGAGACATCCCAGAGACGTCAGTGTAACTGCTAACACTCTGCAAAACAGAGCACATGCTCAAATTTTCTCCCAAAAACAGGTCATCAGCAACTAGTTGTCTTTTCTCATCCCCACTGTGTTGGTGTAGAACCACTGTCATTAGGCAGGGAGGACGCTGATGTAGTACAGCAGCAGCAACCTTTTGGAAGGGAAGCAAAATAACAGCCCTACTTGCTTGTCCTCTTTTCAGGAGTGCAGTGGTATTTATCCAGTACATGAGAGCTCTCAGCCTCAGCTTTCTGACAAAATTTCTACTGTAGCTAATTATATTCCCCTTATCTATAAACCTCCCATGCTTCATCTAGCTTGAGTGGAACTTTTCCAACCAAATGTTTTTTCAGTGGAAAACTGCTGTTTGATTGAAAACAAAGCTCTTCTGAGAAAGTGTCAACTTCAACAAAATCTGGAAAACAATTACAACTGCTTCAGTAAGGTTAAAATATCCCACATTAACCTTTTCAGAACAGTGACTCCATTTTTCATTTTAAAATTACTCCTTCAGATTGTGTTATATTTTAAGTTGAGATTAAAGACTCAGGTCTAAAATGAAATTGTTTTGAAAATGTCACTTAAAGTGATTTGATTTTATTCTGCTTCAGAAGAAAAATAAATCCTGAAATCCTGAAATTTCCTGTGAAAGGGAAATTTTGTATCCTTTGCAACTTTGCTCATTTGCTTTTGGTTCCATGCTGTGGTGCACTGCTACTATCATCATTAAGGAAACTGATGCATGTCCTCCACATGAGATTTATGTTTCACTCATGATGACTGTAGCTGGGTCCCATAAAGAACCAAATTTTTCTTTTTCCCATTGCCATGAAGTCTTATGATTACCTTCTGTATTAACAAGTGTAAGAGTTGTGATCTCTTGCTCTTACAAGTGAATTGCTGATACCTTTTTTGAAACTTCATATGTCATAGCCTGAGCAGCGTGTAACTGAAAATCAGTCACATATTTCTGCTTTACCTATACTGAAGAAAAAGAAACCAGCACATTCTGATGAAAAAAACTTCTGAAATGGTCACAGCTGGATGTCCTCTGCAGAAAATGTCAGGTTTCTCCATTCAAGTATAATTTCAGCTGCTGGAGTAAGTACCACATACCAAAGAGAGCAAGACAAAGGAAGGCTCCAAAACACAAGGATTTACAAGTTACTGAGAACTTCTGGAGCTGCATGTGAAAGTAACACTGGGCACAAAATTACTTTATCTGCTATTTTAACAGTATCATTAGTAGATGGTGCTAAACATCCTTATTTGGCTTTTGATTCTGAATGATCCTTTGCGTAGAAACAAATGGAGCAGGTTAGTGTCAATAGAGTGGCCTTTTGGTGACAATTTAGGCTGAACTTCAGGTGACACAACTCCTAATGTTGTCTACCTTACAGTATAAGGAACAGGTCTATGTCCTTGGTACCTCTAAAAACACACCCCATGGATTTTGCTCACTAATTGTGGCTGGAAAAGAGCAATCTAGCAATCTTAACACCTGGCCTCAGTCTCATCTAAAATGCCACGGGAAGAACAATGCTGAAGTATTTCATAAAGTCGTCATGAACTTCAGTTCAGTAAGTAATGTTTGCAATCACGTATCTTTCATAGATTGTCACCAGCCAAGGAGCTATCCTTGAATGCTGCTTCAGATTTACATATCCTTATTTATTTTAAATAAATCAAGTCAGTCTACCTCTAATTGATTCTTGCTTGAACGTGAGTTTGTGAGATTTAGGAGCATCACAGGAGTGTTATGATCCATCAAAGAAAGTATCCCTAAAGTTGCAGTACATAAACACAGGTGCAAGCATTAGAGACTATTTGCAGGAGACAGATAGAAAACCTGTCCTAAATCAGACTTCGTTATTTCCTTATCTGTATAATTTCATGTCAGTTACTGCATTTTGGAACTCTTATGCATCTGGCTGATGCATAAACTCCATCAGATAGAAATGCTATGTCTGTATTTGTTATCCAACATAGACAAGCACCTTTCTAGATGCTTGGAGTTGATGAAAGCTGTAGTATCTGAATACAACTTATTACAGCTCTTTGTAACAGGGATACAAGAACTGAGGTCACCAACACTGGTAAAGAATGACCAAGCCTTATCAGAAAACACCTATTTATCAAAGCAGAATAACTTTTGTGAAAACCCTTCTGGTTTGATACATCCTAATTAAATCACAGGTTCTGATGGAGACTTGCCTGTGAGGAAAGATCCCATTAGAAATACAAGTGACTTCGGCTCCCAAGGGCAAGGATGAGATTTCTGACATCCTTTCATATGCCTGCCTTACTAGCCTCCTAATAGAAATTGAGGACTCTGTGACTGGTATCTTGCAGGGGAATTCTGAAGCTAGCTGCTTTTTCAGTTGGGTGGTGTGATGCTGCCAGCTTCCCTAAACAAGCAGGAAATATATAATGCTGGACTAAGCTTGGCTGTTTGTTTAGAACATGAAAGGATACAAACCCACACCCCACTCAAGGCAATCAGTTTTGCAAGTGAGTCTAATGGATTTCTGAACCTTTTCTTTAAAAGAATCTGATTAAACCTTCTTATGGTTCACTTCTAATACAATTTTGTCAGGTGGTCCACCTGGAAACTCTGGTACAGCCCTTCAGCCTGAACTCAGATAATACTCTAGGAGACTTTGCCAGATTGTTTCAGATAATATGCTCAGCAGTACACAGCCCAAGATTAGATTGTCTGTGAAACTAATTCATATTAAACAGTTGTTTGAATGCCAAATTAAAAAATAATTCTTCCTCTTCCTTCCCCCCTCAGAATCTCTCATACACTATTGAAATTTCCCTTAGGCCAAATCATCTTGCTGATATATGGGGGGAGAGGGACAGTTCTTCTGTCTGATTTGCTGTTCATGTGGAAATGTGTAGTTGCTAATCAAAAATGCACTTGGATAGTAGGAAAGTAGGAAAGATTTCTTTATTCAAGCAGAATTATAAGTAGCAAATTTCCAGGGGAGCTAAAAAATATGCAAGTCATGCCAAAGTATTGATTGCATAATAATGTGATGTCAACAGCGCAGAATAATCATGTTTGCAGGTGGGAGCTCTACATGCATTATACAGCAAAGGTTTTACTGTTGAAATGTAAATATAAACCGAGCAGTATGTATTTCTAGAAAATAAATTATTATTCACATACTAATACCCATCTTGTACATCATGATAAAGCATTATCATCTCTCTCCTGGACTGACTAATGAAAATGAAAAATTCAGTGTTTGGAATTAAATCTGATGTGGATGACATTTAAGGTCATGAAAGGCAATCTTAGTTGTACTGAAATCTTTTAATCTTATTTGCAGATTATTCCATCAGTGGCTCCCTGGAGTTGAAAAAGGATTTTATTCTCATATCTTTATTATTTAATTGAATGTTGAAAGTGTAACATATTGTAAATTGCTCTTAATTTAAAAAAGTACTTTCTTGTCTCAACATCATCGCATTTGCAGAGCTACAGGAGTACTCGCTCAGAAGTATACCTGGGCAAATTCAATAGTGACATGCAAAGTGGTTGGATGTAATTAGGTAAGGAAATTACTATAGGGGGTGAAGTACATAATCATACTTAATTGTGATTCAACAGATGTTCAAAATTACTGTAACTTACACCAATCTGATGTAACAGCCAAATTTGATTCTGTATTATATCAGGATGCAGTTCCCATTGAAATCAGCAAGTCTACATAATTTGGACTATCAGACTACCAGCTTCTGTAAGCAGGAATACATTTGACCTCATGCAAATGCAGATTACAAGGGCATTGGTATGCTTTTCTTTATCATGGTCATTTCTTTCCCTATAACCTGCTGTTAACCAATGTTTAAGATGCTGCTGTTCTTCACACATTTGAAATGCCTGGACTTCCTAACCTCCAACACCTCTCCAAGGACTAAATTTTACTTTCAGCAACTGAATTCAAGACAGCTTTCCCAACAGCCTGAGTAGTCAACCCAAGAGCAGCTTCCTGGCTGGACTAACACACCAGCACTGAAGGTCCTGTTTGTCTTTGTAGGAGCCCTTCAGAGCTTGTCTTTATCCAACAAGCCTGAAATTGAGCTCCTGTCTTCATGTAGCCTGGACTGAAATTTCACTCAGCAAAATTGCATCAACAAAGTGAAAACATTTTTCTCACCATTTTTTTTTCACCTCCTTTCACCTGGAGGTATCATCCATGGTTTCTGGGTTAAGGTGAAGAATGTATCTCTCTCTCAAATTACAGAAAGAACCAACAATGTGAGTGGTTTTACCTTGTATTGTTGATGCAGAAAGGGAAAATACTACCACAAAGAAAATGTCAGACTACTCACTGTGTGTAAAGGTGTTACAGATGGATTTGAAGATATTTTTGAAATACACCAGGGAGTATGGCACAAACTGTCAAACAGTGACAGCAGAATGAGTGATGAGGCTAAGGATGAGCAAACTCCACACTTCAGTGATCTGCCATGGGAGAAGTCCCTTTGAGTAGTTACTTCAGCCAGGTAACACCAAGCATTCTAGCACACTGTCTTTCCTGGTCTGGTCCCTTCAGGTAGGAAAAGCCAGTGGAGGAGACACACTGTGCATGTCCACTGATGTCGCACTACCTGGAAGCCAGGAAAAGCTGCAGGAGTCTGACACTAGGAGACACTAGGTCTTTTACACTAGGGGCAGCTCCTGCAGGGTCCCTCAGTGAGGCCACCTGCCCCTGAAACCACCTTCATTACCTCTGCAAAGGAGCTTGGAACAGTTTTGTCTCACTACCTATTAACACTTCTATGTGTTTCTTGTAGGAAAATCCAATTCATTTCCGGGCCAGTGCAGGGTTATCTCTGGTAGGTATTTACACAGCAACAATCACAAACCACTTGTACATAAGTACTTATAGAGCACCAATCACAGGTAGTTGTACCTAATGACTGATATTAGCATCATGTGTCAAATACAAAAATCTTTCTCTGAAAACAGCAGGATCCAAACAACTCAGCTAACGAAACAGGCAATAAAGAACATGTACGTGGTATCACCTCATCTATCCTATTTTTGACCCCTAAAATAAATTATATTCATTTCAAGTACATGAAAATAACACAAGACTACCTGACTTGCCTGCATGTCAATGTCTTGCCACAAGGTTTAAAAGAGCTGTTTTTTCCTTGTAAGCAAACCCTTGGTATAAATCAGATCTTTGGTGACAAGCTAAGAGGACAAGCTCTTCCTTTCCTGACAGGAGTGCCTGGCTTCACAGTATGGCACTGTCCATACCCATGAAATGTCCACCTTTGGAGCATGAATTAATGTCCAGTACCTGTGACATATGAGAGTGTTAGCCCCGTTCCACAATCGGGGGCGTGGTGAAGCTCAGCAACCAGACTTGTGTTGCATTAAAGTGATAGTCCTTGTGTTGCAGGCAAGGATTTTATACACAGAAGGATGGACCTGCAGGATAGCATTGTCATCACAACAGTCCCTCCTCTTACCCCTGTGCACCTTCTCTCTCGCTTTAGGAGCTCCTCCACAACTAAATAAAATGAAGGTTATTTCAAATACAGCAACTTGCACTGTGTTATACAGAGCTGATGCTGCTCTCTCATGGAAACAGAGACAGGGGAGCAGATAAGAGGAAGCACTAGAAATGTACAGATGTAATGCACCCTTGCCAGAGAACAAAAAGACATACAAATTGTTGTTCTGGCACAGGACAGTTTTCTGGCCTACTTGTTATCGGTATGTGTCTTTGACCTGTACCAGGTTCTTTAGGGGAATATTAGAAACCATATTGATGTTGATTCAAAAATTGCCTGCCCATCATGGAAAATTTTTCTAACCATAAGATATGAGTGGTTGGTCTCAACCCTCTGGTTCACCTGCCCTCTGTGCATGTTTCTTTCTCGTTTAAATGTAAACCTAATATATGGAGTACTTGTAAAATTAAGAGAATCCTAATGGATTGAGTTCATTGTTCTCATGAATTTAATACAGTGTCTCTGAGTCAGATTCTACATTTGGAAAACATGCTTGTAACATATGATATAGATGCATTTTTATGCTTTGTGAGCATACAAAAAGTAAATATATACAAGCAATCTCCCACTATGAGGAAAGGTGTATCTTTCAACCAGAAATATTTCTCTGCACCTGACAGGGAAAACACAGCACAACTACTGTCGTGGATAGATACTGCAATCAGCTTCACAGATTGTTAAGGTAATAATTTTGAAAAGAGAAATGCATGGTTGGGTGGTTTAAAAATCAAGCTCTGTGTTCAGGAAGAGAATAGAGGTTTTCAGATCCACATATCTGTACAGCTCTGTATGTGACTATGAAATGTACATACCTGGCTTAATGACCTTAAAGGTCTTTTCAAAACTAAACAATTCTATGTTTCTATGCACACAAATAGGTGTACATGCACATACACACAAAAGCTGATGCATTCATTCAGGAAACAGATTCCAAACAGGGAAGCAAAACCCTTTCTTTATTCTCACAAAGAGCGGTAAGGACAGTATCATTCCTGGTAGCAGGCAGAGGTAGGCAGGGTGATTGACTGATCAATTGATTTTGATCCCAGCAATGATAGAGATTTTGTTATAATGGTATAAAATCGTGAGTTGGGAGCATTATTGCACTCCTTAGGTAAATCTTTGCAACCCAAAGGTGATGCTTTATAAATTTTATCTGAGCCACTCCCCCTATCACCATTCTACCGTTTTATACATTTCAGTGGTGAAAAAAAAAAAAAAACCACAAACCAAAACAACAAAACCAGCAAGTTAATACTACTGCCATTTTGTTCTATCTTAAGTGAAACAACTATCAGGTGACATCAGCAAAGGAGTCAAATGTGCATACTTGAAAATGTATGCTATTTTATGATCACTTTAAACTAAAGGCGTGCCTTTTATATATAAAATCTATATGTAACAGATATACAATAACGTGACACTAGTGGCTGCTGGAGTTCTTAGAAAGCAATGTAGCAAAAATTAGGAAGTAAAATTATGTATTTTTCTTTCATTTTATTAATGGTACATCCAAAGAGAGCAACAATCATATCAGAAATTGGGCTTTGTGCCTTCCTTATGCCTAGAAACGTTTCAAATTTTGTTTCATTCTACTTCGAAAGAAGAGCAGTTTTAAACAGGATCCACAGGTCTGATATATCAAAATCCTCAAAATCTTATCCTATTACTAAGAGTCTCAAGCTTTTTTTACTAATCCTACCTTGCATAACTCTTCATGTAAAATAATGGTTGTAATTTTTCATTTGCTAATTTCTGTGAACTCATTTCCAAAACACTTATTTTATCCACAGTCACACACTGGCCTCTTCTCCTTCTGTCCATGTAATCTCCCTTCTCGTCATCTCTGTTTCATTTTTTGCCCTTACCACCCTTCTCTTACTACACAAGTGGCTTAGTCTCCTATCTGTTTATCAAACTCCCCTTTTTCTTCCTTTCCTCCTTAATAGCAATTCTTTACCAAGTATTCATTACAGGCTGCATTTTTTTTCCTCCTCCTAATTTCTACACATCTCTGAATGATTCTAAGCCAGGCTACACTATATGAACTAACATATGATCTGAAAAGAAACCACATTCCAGCATGTTGCTTACTTAATTTGTGAAAATTCAGAATTTGTGGAAAAACTAAAACACCAGAAAGTTTTTCAGAGGTCTCTCTGGCCAGTAGAGTATCACAAAAAGATTCAAACCCAGCAGAAATGCCGACCCTTTAAAGCCTTCACACATAGTTAGAGCTTTCTCCAGTTTCTGCAGCGTGACATAATGGTTTACATTGAAAAGCCAACATACTTATCTTGAGATTTGATGATCTTCCTCTGAGTGGACTTCAGAATTTAAATGTTTCCATGCTCCCTTATCTAACACTTTATTCTTTCTCACATTCCAGTTATTCATATGGGTGTGCAGTCTGAGTGGACTAGCCAAAATCATTTATGGAAATGTATGCTGCCTAGTTTTCAAAAAGATTGTATTTCAGCTATCCTTATTTCAGATCACAGCACATGGGCTATCATTTAAAACTTGCAAATACTCAGACAAACAGGGACAACTCAGATAGCTTTGGTAGCAAAAGTGGTATCACTAGCACAAACTGCATTAATGTTACATGCAAACATGAAAACACATATAGGATTTTGCAAATTATAAAAGCATTTTCAAAAGCCCTTGCATTTGAAAATATCAGATGTTCTTTCTAAAGGGAAGCTAGAGTGACAGAGAGAGAAGCTGTTTCCTAATCAGGTGCTGCCTGTACCCAAGCAGGGTAATCTAATTTACAAGTAGGTGACCTATATAGTTGATTATTTATTCAACTAATCAAATTATATTGTGTCATTTGATGCTAGGATGTACACAGTGCTGACACGATGTTATTTTTTGTCACCAGATAAGGGGAATTGATTCTAATCTATATTACTTTTGTTAGTCATCAGCTCTTACACCTAGATCTGCCAAGGGAAGCATGAATGCATTTTGTGAAGTTCAATAGCACACATATCATTAGGTCATAGCAAAGATATGCATTGTTGAACAAAAAAAAAAAAAAAAAAAAAAAAAAAAAAAAAAACCAAAAAACAAGTGTCCATCACCATTTGATCAACTATTTCTATGTATCAGTAGTGTAAGGCTGAAAGCACCCTTCTGCCCCTCTCCCACCAGTCACTGCTGTGATGCATTTGCCCATTTCCACTTCATTTTTGTCTTTCTGTCATCATCTGGTTTTAGGAAGAGACCACCTTGGATTAGATTGCATCCTCTGAGAAACCTTGCCTCTTGCTATCCCAAAAAGCACTGAAATCTTAAGAAAATCCTCCATTCACCTGTGTGTACTTGTGGTGCCTATTTTATAATTCATCTCAGGCCAGATGTCATAACCTGGGAAAAAAAAACTGTCTTTTTTTAAATTTTGATTGACTGATTTAATTCTCCAACAATATCTACTGCAAGGGTCAGTGAACAATTCTGAAATAGCAGCTAGGGCTGGGGAACTCGTTAGGAGGGACACGTGCTCTAATGAGGAGCTGCAACTGAGGCCGCAGCAGATCTCTATTTCTCCCATCCCTCCCTGCCCTGCGTTGTTGGTTGGGGTATTTTCAATGAGCCCGCAGATTTTTTCAGTGAAGTGGAGGAGCAGAGAGGGGGTACTGAGGACTTGGTGGGAAGGAGGAAAGTTTTTAAAATCCTTAATTATGAGCCGCTCGTGTGGCAAACGGAGCCTCCTCTGTGGATGCCTGTAATTGTTGCCGCTGTCGCTCTCACGGGTGAGGGGCTCTGTCCCCGATCCGCGGGCAGGAGGGAGCCAGGAATGTCAGGAGCCTGGCCGTGACTCGCAGTGTTGAAGCCGCCGGCTGTCACGGTTGCCACCTCCGCGACCCTTCCTGGGCCACAGACGTGGGTGGGAACTCCCGGTGGGAGCCTTCGCCGGGGAAAGCCCCGTGGGGGAGAGCCGGCCCCGCGGCTGCCGGGGCCGAGACTGCAGGAGGGGGCACGGGAAGACGGGCAGCAATCTGCTCGCTCTGGAGAAGTTGGCGGCGGAGCAGCGGGCCGGCAGGGCTGTCACCGGCCCGCCGGGGTGTCACGGAGCCGGCAGCCCCGGCGGAGCCCGTGTCTTGGGGCGGCTCCGCCGCACCGTGTCTGCGCCGGGCGAGCCGCGGCCGCGCCGCTTCGGCAGCGCCTCGGCGGCGGCGGGTCGGGCACGGCCCGAGCGGCACGGCACAGCCCGGCCCGCTTCGGCCCCCCGTGCCCTGCCCAGCGCAGCTCCCCGGGCTCGGCCCGGTTACCCCCGGCAGGGCAGGTCCGGCCCCGCTCGCCCCTCAGTGCTGCCGCCTCTTGCTGGGATGCGCCCGGCGCTGCACCCCCGCCCCGATCCCCACAAAGGGTGCTGGTGGTAAGGAAAGCGCCTTCTCCCCAAGCTGTGCTCCCTTAAGGCTCTGGACGGAGTGAATGCAACTTCAGCTGCCGTGGCCGCTTCCATCGCTGTCCTTCCTTCCCTCCCCCCGCCTCCCCTTCTTCCCTGAAAAGAGCAAACTTGCTCTGAAATGGCACCGCGGCTCGTGCGCCAGCCTAACCAGCCCATTAAATATGATCAACGTACCGTTTGCATGGATTGAAACCTTTCCCAGTCCTGATTGCTCCAAAGGGGAATCACGTCCTACCTCCCACCTTCTCAATCTTCATTCTCCCAGTGTACACACGCTTGTAATTACTGGTGATTGTGCTAATGCAACCCTGAGCAAAAGCATGCTGGTATTATGGAAGGCGAAGGGAAGGCGAAGAAAGTACCGTTAATTTGGGGCAATGTACATGTGGATTATGGGGTTTTTTTCTTGTCTACACCATCCTATAGATGTTCGTTAAGAATCAACCCAAATATCAGAGGTTCGTTTCCTAGCCTTTTTTTTTTTTTTTTTTTTTTTTTTTTTTTTTTTTTTTCTCCCGTGGGATATTTTTTTCCCCTTTACCGGATCACAAGGTGATTTGAAAAGAAATGATGTATCGCTTCGTGGACCAGCAAAAGGAGAGAAAGTGAGAAGACGACTTGCTAGTCCTGACTAGCCAAGGAGAATGCTGCCTGATCCCACTTCTGTCGTGATTGCTTCTTACATAACTCTTGTATCCACCGCAGACCGCTTCGCTCGGGGGCGGAGGGGGGGCACCCCAGTATAATATCGCGCCGGGCCTTCTCCGCACTTGAATCCCCTCCTTCTGCAGAGCGGGGTTTCGAAGCGTGATCATTAACTTCGGTGATCATCACTTGGTTTCTTTTGAAGGAAGCTGAACGGTCTTTTTCTTAGGCAAAGAGGGTTTTTTTTAATTATTATTTGTTCAGATGACATTCCCTGTTCCGCTCGCTCCCGCCCCCGCGGCGTGCACACATACACACACACGCACACACACACTCCCCTTTTCTTTTCATCATCAGCAAATAAAGATTAGGTGGGCAGATTATAGAAAGCGTTTTCAGTCCTGTGCTGATCTTTATTCCAGAGCTTTTGTGATGATATTGATGATGATGATGGTCAAGTGGACAGTTTGATTTTTGTGTTTGGAGCTAGTTATAAAGAATCAATATTATATCAAGGGGTAACTTTCGTGATAAAGGACTTTAACCACTCTGGCTATTCATCATAAGTCTGTAGCAAGCAGATAGGTCAAAAGAAATTATATTGCACTAAAGAGTGTGTCTTCTTATCTCTCCTATACCAGGGGAATAAGGGACAAGCCGATCGATACAGTAGCTGCTGTATACTTCTTGCAATTATCAATAGCTGATTTCGTCTTTTGAGGCTTGCATCTATTAATACAAACTAATAATAATCTTCTGAGCATATCTGTAACCAAGGCAATGAAAGTTTTTATACCTGCCAATCCTATTTATAGAATATAAATACTAGAATTTGTAGACAATGTAACATTGTTTATTTGTGTGTGCCTGCAGTGTATATATATATATATATATATATATATGCATCTCACTTGTATCACTTGTATTTTTCAGAAGCATGCAGATTTTTGCAAAGGGGCTAAGCCCGTTAATTTTACATGCATGCTGCATTCCTACATGCACTTCCTGGAGTATGCACTGACAGACAAGTTGCAGTACAAATACAGAAGCTTAATATATATAGAACCTATGCATCCATATGTGTGAATGATATATATGTATGAGCTTTAATGTGTGTTGTCTTTATAATGTCCCCACAACGATGTGTATTACAAATGTACCACAAAGTATTTTAAATTCTTAGTTAAATTATCAACTGATAGGTTAAGGAAAGGAAGTGGGTGATAATTGGAGTTTGGTACCTGTGAACATAAGCTTTTGTGTATATGAATCAATGTTTATTTAGACCCAAGGATGTATTAAAGACCCAAGTATTAAATAAAAGGAAAAGCAACTTAAATGTTTAAGGCAAAACGTTTGGCACAGTTGTGCTGTAGACTGGTTCTATGAATCTCGTGGTGGGGCTGCTTTCCACAAAAAAAAATTGTAATAGAAAAGAAACATCTTTATAATTGACATTTGACATGCTGTTTGGGTTAGGCTGTGGTAGACCAAGCACAGATTTCCCTCTGATGGAAACATTTATCATCATGATTGCTGCAGAGTGGCAGGTGGTGTTATCAATTACCTCTTCTTACCAATAATAATATTAGTATGGTAATATCTTTGCTCACGTGAGAACGAATTACTGGTCAGTTGTTGCAGCTTTAGACAGAAAAAATTCTTGTTGGATTTAACCCCAGGGTTCTCAAACAAAAGTTGTGGTGCAGAAAGGAGGTGGGAAGACGATACTTCAGCCTGCCAGGAAGAGTAGGAGATGACAGAAAATAAAGCACAAATAAATGCATGCCCCTTCGAATAAAGTTGCTGAGCAAAATAATAACTTTAAAAGACGGTAGATGGATTGCACAAAATGTCAAATCCATCTTATCCGCATGTTGGTAACTTTGGCGGGTTTAAGAACAGCAACCTTGCATAAGTGTAGACAGAACTACTTATATGCTCTTTGTAGAGCTAATCTTGTCCATAAGCTTTCTGATGGTTTTTATGAACTCAGAATAAGGATAATAATTAAAACAAATGCATAACTGGGTGCCGCATTAATGTAAAAAATAATGTACTAGTTGGTAAATGACATTATTAAGCAGGCAGAATAATAACGTGTCGCTTCTGACAATGAAAGCAACATCGCAAAAGAAGAAGACAATTAACAAATTACATTAATTACGGAGGGGGGAAAATCAGTTTTGTTTCCCATCACTAATAAAGTATTTCGGTGGACCCACAAGTCAGGGCGAGGGAGAAGCGAGCGGGCGCTCTTTGAGTCGGAACACGCGTGACTGCCAGCCCCGCAACCGCGCTCCCCGCTCGCCTGCGCGCCCCTACCTGTGTGGGTGCGCAGAGATTTACGCGGCTCAGAGATCCCATCCCCTCCCCCCCCGCCCCCCACCCCAACTGCAGTGGCCGTGTTTTTTCGCAGCCCAACTTCAGCGAACTCATCATTACATTTTTTTTTTTTCTCCCTCGACTCCAGAAGATTAACTAAAAGGTCCGTGGAAAACTTTGCGGTGTTATGGGGAGCGAGGGAGGAGGAAAGGACCGGAGGAGACGCGTATCACTTCATAACTCTCCACTCGCCTCCCGAGCCCGCTACACTGACAGGGTTTTCCACTCAGGTCGCGTAGAAAGTTTCCCCCGGCGATGTGCGCCGTCGCCGGCGGCGCGTCCCGGCGCTGCCTGACGGAGCCGGGGCTCCGCAGCTCTTCTCCGGCGGGGGGCAGCGGCCGCCCCGCTCCGCGCCGCCCGGCACTCGGCTCCGCAAGCCCCGCGCAGCGCGGCCGGCTCGCTCTCCCACAGAAAAAGTGGGAAGGCGAGCAGCATAAGGGAAAAGAAACCTATAAAATGTATCACTTGTAACCCTAGAATATGTTAATGTCAAGAGATACAAATCTGGTAATTATGCCTTTCTTGCCTGTTGTGTTCTCTATTGTTCATTAAACATTAAAGACGGGATTATTTAATTTTCCACTTAAAGATTCTCTCACGTTCCGCAAAATCATGTTAATTTTCAATCATTTTAAATTTACAAAGGACAAAGTTTTGGGTCTATAAGGCTGCCAATGAGCTGCCTTTTTTCCACCCCTCACATCGCACTTTTAAACGTTCTTCTAAAAATCGTCTGCTGCTGAGGGAACTATCAGGCACCGAGCAATAGAAAACGCCAAAGTTTTGGGGGATGGGTGGTGAGGGGGGGTGGGGAATGTTGCCTCACCAACAGCAACAAATCTTTTCAAAAGACGACTGGATGAAAACTGACACATTTCGGGTACTACAGCAATTGTGGGGGGAAATGCCTGGGCGAGGGGAAAGTGAGTCCTCACTCATTCCGGGCAAATATCTCAGCCAAACAGAGCAGTAACTAAGCCTCCTCACCTAAAAAAGTCTGAAAAAAAATGTCCCTCTCTGTTTTTGAAGAGGAAGTCCCATCTCCAGCTCCCTACTCACAGCTGCGGTGCTGAGGGTTACTTGAACGCCCGCAGATGCTCGCTTTCACCTGCACTCTGCCTACAGTCTAACGCAGCACATACACACACAGGCACAATGCGCTATTCGTGTGAGTCGGGTGCAATAAATCCCTACTTCTGTCGGAAAAAAACCCATGCTCAATTAATGGGCTCGTCCTCTCCCACTTCATATTGGAAAATTGCATCATATTTCAACCATCACCATTGTCTCCACGTGTTTTAAACAAGACACTCTTAGTGCGACAAAACTTTCAGCAAGGAAGGATGCACAGGAAGAAGATGCACTAGAATTTATAGGCAGTAAACAAGTTTTTTAATTGTGAAGCGGGCAATCATTGCAAGGAGTGTCGTGTAGACATCTCGCCAAACTATAGACAGAAAAACACAGTCGTCTAATACCAAAAAGAATTGATCTGGCGTTTCAGTGTTTTTTCCCTTAGGGGTCGTGCCGGTTTCTAACGAATACCTGCCCCACAGAAGTCGCGGATGTTGTGCATGTCAGCAAACTATCCGGAGTGGCCTAAACTGTCGCCTCTAACTTTATTTGGTTTGTCTACCAACATAAAAGCGGTGAATAAACCGAAAGCCCAGAGACAGGGTATCAGAACTCACGAGATAAAGGGAGCTATCAGCAGGGAAAGTTTACACAGAGAAGGCTCCCAAAGAAGCCGGGGTTAGTGTGTTTTAAGGACTAGGGCTGGATTACACGGGCTGGGGTGGGGGTATTAGGAGGAAATCCCTTTCACTGATCCCCGGCCCCATGCGCGGAGCTTCCCGCCTCCCTCCCGCTGCCGGCAAGCTGGGCTGCGCCTCCGCGCCCCTGCAAAGGCCGGCGCCGGGGCATCTCCGCCGAGCGCGGCACGGGGCGGGGGTCGGCGGGGCCGGGCTGCGACAAACATATTAGAAGGGGAAAAAAAAAAAAAAAACAAAAAAAAACCAAAACGGTGGAGGTGACCGCAGGAGCCGCTGAAGAACCCTCCCCGCCCCGAAGGAGCACATGCACAGCGCGGCGATGAGCCGCGCGACCGGACAGCGCGCACACTGCGGGCCCCTGCGCCGGGCGGCTCCGCGGCGATCGGCGACGGTGGGGTACATCCTAGCGGCGGCTGGCTGCCATGGGAGCAGGCTGGCCGCACTCCGCACCCGCCCCGGCCGAGGGGGAGGTGCGCAGGGACGGCCACGGGAAGCGGCAACTTGTGGCGGCGGCAGGGGAGCCGGAGCCGCTGCGCTGCGAAGGGGCCGCCCGCCTCCCCGGGGGACGGACGGGGCGGGAGGGACGCGAGTCGGCGGGACGGGGCAGGAGAGGCTCGACCCGGCTCCCCGGCAACTTGAAATGCGATAAGAGTGGAAAGCGGGTGGGGTGGGGGGGGGGGAGGGAAGTCTCTCCCCAACCCCCCCCTCACTTTTACAAAAAAAAGGGGGGCCTGGGAGAAAAGCCGCTGTTGGAAAAGTGCGTGCGGAGAGGGAGGCTCGGCGACGGCAGGGAGCGGATCGGGCTGCGGGGCTGGGGGCAGCCCCGGCGGCAGCCCCAGCAGCGCGGCACAGGAGGCGGAGGAGGAGGAGGAGAGTAGGAGGAGCTGCCGTGTGACCCGCTCCGCTCCCAAACTTGAAAGTTTATCTGCCCGAAATCAAGAGCGGCCGCGGTGCGCGCAGGTCTCCTTGGCACGGAGCGGAGGCAAGCGACCAGCGGAGCCGCCGCGCAGGGAGCAGCTGGGGCGCCGCTGAGAACGAGGCAAGGCAGGGGAGGGGGGACAACCCGGCGGCAACAACAACAGCCACCCCCACCCCCCAAAACTGGGAGACGATCCATACTATTTGCTGGAGACCAAGGACTTGCTCATCGGCGCACACGCGAGCCCGCTGTCATTAGCTAACAGGACACACGGCTGAGCCGGGGGGGGTGGGTGGGCGGAAGGGTGAGGAGTGTCACAAAAAGTCGTTGCAACCTGAGAGAGAGAGGGAGAAAGGAAAAAAACTTCCTACCAATGGACAACAGGAAGTGACCACCACCACCAACGGGGAGTCTCTGCTTGGAGAAAGAAGCTGCAAGACAAAGAAGAAGGAAGGAGAGGTGAAAGACAAAACTGCCCAAGGTCTTCTGCGTGTGCGTGCGTGCGCTTTCGAGAGCGGAGAGAACAAAAGTCAGCCGGGAAGGGGAGACAGAAAGAGCGAAGGGAAAGGAGACAGGATGGAGGAAGAGCTAAAGAGAACCATTTGAAGATCAAGGCGAAAGAGCAGTACAACACCGAAAAAGAAAGCACACCGAAAAGAAAAGGAAAAGGCATACACAAAAGTTTCTTTTCCTCCTGGGAAGAAATTACTCACACACAAAAATCAGATGCCTTGCAGCTCAGCTTCTGGGGAAAGCGAGACCGAGAGAGCAGAGGACGCAGAGTGATGTGAAGAAAGAAAAGGAAAAAAAAAGAAAAAAAGAAAAAAGAAAAAAAGCCGAGAGCAGAAAGCAGAGCAAAAGAAACTGAGAGACGGGGGGGAAGAAAGCACGACAGACAGAAAAGCGAAGATCGTGACCTTTCCCAACAAGTGAACCTTGCACATATGTTGTGTAAAGTGTGTGCAAAACAGATTCCCTCCTGCGTGGTGCGTGTGTGCTCCGCTGCTGCCGCCGCCGCTGCCGCCGCCACCGACGCGGTCGGTGCCTCTCGCAGGCGGCGCTGCCGGTGCCGGGGAGACGCATCATTTGGCGGAGCGAAGCGGCTAATTGCGGAGCCCCGTCCTTCATTTACATATGCAGCCTGAGTCCGCTGGAGCCGCGCCAATCCGCGCTCGCCCCCAGCACCATTAATCGCCATGCATTATTCACAATCATAATTACTGAGCCCCATGCGCGCTGCGCGCAGCCGCCCCAGCCCGCCGCCCCGCGCACACCCCGCAGCCCCGCGCACACCCCGCCCGGCTCATCCCCCGCTCGCTCACCCGCTCACCCGCGCACTCACTCACTCACTCCCAGTTTGGCTGGCTGGTTAGTCTTGCCTTGCCTTTTTTTTTTTTTTTTTTTTTTCTTTTTTTTTTTCTTTTCTCTCTCCGCTCCCCGGGGTGTTGGTTGCCTTTTCTGTTGTTTGTTTTGTTTGTTTTGCAACTCGACTTTTATTTGTGAACAGTTATTTGCAGTCCCCAAACCCCCTTCCTTCGTTCCCAGTTCCTTCCCCCCTCCTTGCCACCTCCACGTCGCTGATGCCTCTGCAAAAAGCAGAGTCAAGACGGCTCAGTTAGCAGCATGTCTCGTCGAAAGCAAGCGAAACCCCAGCATCTCAAATCGGACGAAGAGCTGCAAGCAGAGGTAGTTTCTGAGCACGGTAAGGGCTCCCGTCGCCTCTTTCTCCTCTCTCTCTCTCTCTCTTTTTGTGAGTGTGTTTCGGATGAAGATAGGTGAATTTATGGTGATGGTGAACATGGGAGCGCAATTACTCTGCAGCGGGAGAATGGGAATTAGAGCAGACGGGGGAAGAGGCAGTGGAACTGAGAAGTTCGCAGTTTAGCCAAGTTTCTGCAGCCCACCCCCTGCCTAAGCAGCCCTCCCAGCAGCAACCTCCCGGTCTTCCCAGGGCTTTGATCGCGGCTGGGCTCGGCGGCGGGGCTCGGCCCTCCCTCCCCACTCACCCGGGCTGGAGCAGCTGCAGGAACGGGCGCCCCGGAGCAGCGCCTGCCTCCTCCTCCTCCTCCTCCTCCTCTCCGCTGCGCTCCTTCTCTCTGTGTTATTGGGTATCCCCTTTTCCCCCCCTCCTGCTCCCTCCCGGCGGAGGCTCGGAGCGGACAGAAGCCATGTTTCCACTCGCCCCACCGGCGTCAGGAAAGTTGGGGCGGCCGGGGCCGGGGTGCCCTGCCCGGGGCCGAGGCAGGTCCCGCGGCGTCCGCTGCCTGCGGATGCCCCCGTGGCCCCGGGTCGCCCGCCCAGGCTGAGAGGGCTGCCCCGGGAGCTCCCCCCGTTGGCCCCGGGGGACCGGAGGGGACCATGGTAGGAGCGGGCAGGGCCACTCGGGTGCTCGGGGCCAGAGGAGTTGGTTTCATTATTTTCGAGAGGATTCAACAGCAGCTTTTAGCCTTCCCTCTGCGCTGTCTTCCCCCCCTTCGCCTCCTGGCTCTGCTGCAACTGTAATTATTATCAGTGGTAGGTGACACGGAGTGCCACCACCGCCACCAGCCCCTGTCGCGCCGGCTGTAAGCAGTGGGAAGGGGTTATTTTCTCACCCATCCGCCATTCCTCGCTTCCTCCCCACACGCAGGCACACGCACACTTGCTTTTATGCATCTGGGCTGCCAGGCTGCTAGTGAACAAGTGTCCAAAGCTGGAGAGATTTGGACTGTAATCCTGCTTTATTTCCACTTTGCCGTAATTTTCTTTTCGGGAATCGGGCTGCAGGGTTTTCTTCTTCCTTTTTCCTTTTTTTTTTTTTTTTTTTTTTTTTTTTTTTTTTTAATTTTTTAAAAATTAGTTTTAATTTCCTTAGTAGTCCTTGGCACTGCAGTAAAGTGCCTGTGTAAAGGCACACCACAGCCCATGCTCTCTTCTCCTGGACTAAGTTGAGAGCTTCCACTTGAAAGTTTTTCTTTTCCTCTTTACATAGAGCCCACTGATTTCTTAGTTTCTTGCATAACCAAGCAGGATCCCGAATGTTTTCTGCTTTCTGTGTAGGCCCCTTGCTCCACTATATTATCTCCTCTCTCTCTCTCTCTCTCTCTCTCCCCCCTTAGAAAAGGAAAACAAAAAAGTCCTTCTGCTTTAAAACTATAATTACTCTTAAGTTGCATATGTGGGGACAGAAAGGCAGCAAAGTTGAAGCTTGAGGAGGATTTTGACTATTGTATCTGAACTTTACAGCCCTGAAGCTTAAGGCAGCGTGAATCCACTTCATAAGGTTAAAACATCTGTCAGACTGGGAAATTGTTAAGCCTCCCACTCCTTCCCAGGGTGTTTGGGGAGGCAGGGAGCAAGTCCCACACTATCCAAAGCTGCTAAAGGGGTTCCTGCCACTGCTCCAGGAAAACCCACTTGGGTGTTGACAATAACAGGCACACAGAGAAATGTTTTCTTCTGTCACAGTGGAGGAGCAAAGCTGCGCATTTTCAATTTTTTTTTTCCTTAGGAAACTGTGGTCATGTAAAATAAATTAATATAGACAAGCAGATAATAATTAGTGTTTTATCATGAAAACAAGATTTGTTGAGTCCATCTCTGTTGGGCTGGGCTCTAGGTCCAAGAATTTAGCATTATAAACTTTTACATGCTCTGAATCCCTTTCAGTGCAGGAAAATAAATCCCCACTACTTCATTATGACACTCCTGGTGAGTTAATAAATTGAAAAAAATTGTTAAACTAGGTTTTTGTTGTGTTTTGTGAATCTTATCTATGTAGCCATGTCACCCGAGATTAGAACAAGAGATATGCTAAAAAGAAACGCTTGCATATGGTGGGTAGATTAAGGACAAAGAATCTTTTTGTCATGGAAATGGGGGTTTTTCCCCCCTTTTTGGGGGGGTTTTGTTTTGTTTACTTCATCACATAGAATTTCTCACACTTCGTTTGTTTTGTATTGCCCTCAATGACTACATGATCAAATGAATGGATTTATTTCTGCCGAATGAGAAAGACAGTCTTTCCATCAAAAGGACTACATTGCATCCCAGTGAGGAATTTTAAAGCGTTATTATTGTGGTCCCTGAATAGCACAAAATCGGCTTTCACAGCAGCCCTAAAATGCAACAATGTAAAAATACTTTTCAGCCCTAGAAAGCTGTTATCAAAATGTACTATGTTTCCTTCTATTAAAACATATTTTAATTAATAGAGTAAAACCCTTGATGGCTAACAATTAACAAGCTAAAGTTGGATTTGCACTTTCATTTGAGAAATGTGAACAAGGTGGAGACAAGCTACAGGAACAGAGGGCTATCTAGTGCATATTAGTGTAATGTAAATCATTTACACGTTGTATTGGAAAGCCTAACGATTGCCATACTTGAAAGCAATTTTATAGGCCAGATATAATGAAAGTTCCAAATCTCGTGAATTAAAGCACTTCTTATCAAGTCAGTGTTCTTCGTTTCTGTTCACAGCTGTGATCAAGATATTGCTACAGTTCCTGAGTATATTTTGCAACAGGCCAAAAATAGTTCACACAGTGCAAGAATATTTGTCATTTTAAGAAAGCAAACTGTTTAAGCAGTATTATTTCATATGTGTAGCCTTTTCGCTCATTTTGCTCCTTGTCTCCAAAGGAGTCAATGCAAGACTAAGCAAATGAAGTTTAGTATTAATTTAATGAAATCATGTTTAATCTCACCTCAAAATAGATTTTGTAAAATAAAGCATTTAAAAATTAGTGTCCCATAAATATAATCCTCACAGTGAAGGGACATTCATAGCAACAGAGACAAACATGGAAGTTTGGGGAGCAGGATGGAAGACAAAAATTAGGCCAGGTTTTAAGTTGACTGGTCACAGCAGAACTTTCATGCTAATGTTATCACAAAAGTTTTAGAATCTAAACAAATAATTTTATAGCCAGCTTGGGCTACAGCATAACAAGACTGCATTCAAAAAGGACATTATCATGGTGGCGAGAAACTGTTGGAAATCTGAAGACAATTAGTATGTCATCAAGTACGGATATACACTCGAAATTGTTTGAAATTGTTAATCAAAAGTGAAATGCTAAAAATATATTTTTAAATAATTTTGAAAAGAAATGTTAACAAACAGCTGATGGTGATATATTTCTTGAATAATTGCAATGTAGAAGAGTGAACAAAAATAAGTATTTAAACCCCCACAATTTGAGGTTGTTAAATGAGAAGATCTGCTGGAAATAATTTATAAACAGCAGCAGCAGGACTCAGATGACTGCCTGTACAATACAATAATCTCAGTTTCTCAGTAAATGTAATGCATTGTAATAGCTGGAATTACATTTCTAATACACTTGCCTAATTCAACAGATTACAAATGAATCAGAATTGTAGATACAATAAACATTCTTCAACTCCATTTAATTCTAAAATTAAACCATAGATATAGCGTTTGTATTTTTAAGGTAGTGGTAATAGAAAGTATTTCGTTTGTTTGTGGGGATTTTGCTTTTTTTTTTTATTTATTTTGGTTGGTTTTTTGGGTTTTTTTTTGTTGGTTTTTTTTTTTTTTTTGGTGCTGAAGAGTGATTCTTAGAGTGTGCAGGTGAGGTTCTGGTAAGAGTGATGACAAATGGTGCTTTGGACTTCTTCATGTGAAGTTTCTGGCAAAGATGTATTATTGTTTTGCCTGAGGTGGAAGGGATACCTTGTAGTGAGCTGTGTAAAAAGAGTCTTCTAATGTGCTTTTTTCAGTCATTTTTTAAAATATTGGACCTCTTTTTTCTCCCACTTCTCAATACACACAGTATAGTCTAAACTAATTGATCTGTTTCATCTTGGTAAAGTGGGAATGGGTTGTGCAGTTTTGGGCAGTTTGGTGACAGCACTTAGTATTCTTCCGGAGTATGTACACAGACACACAGGCTCAGCTACAGAAAAGACACAGTTCAGTATGTGGCTGCCAGCCTCATGCAAGTGTGGTCACTCCATCTGCATATATAGGGAGGGTTAAAACAAATTTTGGGGGGACATTCCTCTGTGTGAAATTGAGGTATTCTCTATTGCTTAGACACTGTTGCATTTCAAACTTGAGAAGTCACAAGCAGCCGTTAGCAAACGTAAGACTTATGTGGTTTTTGCAAATGTTTGTTCTGAGGCAAGTGTAAGAGAAGGCTTTTTGTTTTGAAAAAAAAAAGGCCAAATTAGTATGGCTATAAATTGTCCCTTTGATTAAAAATGGTAATTGATACTTTATATAAATACTTTTGCCATTACAGTAGAGACTTCACGTCCAAACTATGTAACATCTGTGTTTGTGTAATTTTAAAAATACTCTACACTGAATTGTGTTTGCCATAGAAAAATATTTGGAATAATAAGGAAACTACAGCAATCGGCCAATTTGCTGATGTGTGTATAACAATGGAAGTAGACAAAACTGGGTCACATTTTACCTAGTGATGCTGGTCTTGAAGTCTTACCATCTACTGAAGCAGACATTAAGACACTTTTTTCAGAGTGAGAGGGAGGAAATTTTGAAGGGTGTTTGTTTAAATTCTGTGTAACTAAGTTATTAATATGCATGCATTTAGCTGTTGAAAATTACTTTTCCTTGCCTAAGACAGAGGAAAAGCTACAATTCAAAAAACTTGTGGCATTAGAAAAAGTGTAAAAATAAACTAATTAATGAAGAGTATTAGTGCCATTCGAAAAATAGTCTGAGTCCTGGAAAGATTTTCCTGATATCTCTCCTTCATTTGATTTGTTGTCTGCAAAACATAGACAAGCATATCTGTTGACTATCCAGCAGCCAGGGCACGAGTCAATCACTTTTGCTGATAATAAACCAGGTCAGGCATGACATTAAAATAGTTAATTACTGACACAGTTTCTGCAATAAAGCATATAAAAATCATTTATTTTATTATATTGTATTTGTAAAATGAGAGTAATTGCCTACATTTTTTTTTTTCCAGAAGAAGCTCTAGTAAATCTAGTTCTAGGAGAACATTCATATGGAATTTTATATATCAATGTCAATCCTGTTTCCTTTGCACTCTTAAAATTTCCCACTGAATGTAGTGAAGGTTCTCCATTAATTCAAAAAAAGGAATTTAGGCCAAAATATACTTTTAGGAGCTGGTTCAGTTATAGTGCCGTTAGACCCAGAGAACATTTCTTCTTATCAAGGAAATACCCTTGAAAACCAAGACAGCCAGAAAGATAGATGTTTGTAAGGGTGATAGAAAACCATAATGCAACACATTTGAAAAATCTGTTTATTTTGAGCTAAAATATGAAGAGATAGAGGATTAAAGAGACGGGGCTTTATTATTTCCTTGCTATATTTAGGGTGCAAAAAGTGAGCATACTTGATCAGTATTTATTATTATAGTGTACGCTAAATCTTTACAAAAAGCCCTCCTGAAACGTTATTGCCGCTTTCTGACACTGGCGCGTATGATAGTGTGTTCCTCCCTCCGCAGTCCCAGTTTCACCACTCCCCCCCCAAGAAATCTGAAAGCTGCCACATGTTGCAAAAGAAACACAGAAGATATTTCCAAACTTGGGAGCCGGGGAGAGCGGCACACCCTGCGCTCGGGCATGCTGCTGAGTCCCTGCGGCTGCCGCCGGGCCCGGCGCAGGTGGACGCTGCGCGGCTGGATCGCACCGCGGCCGGCCGCGGGAGCTCCGCCGGGAATGCAGGCCAGAGGGGTGGGATCGCGGAGCGCCAGAAAGCTTCCCTAGGTCTCCTCTCCCTGAGGGTGGGTAGTTAGAAGTGCTTTGACAAGGCTTGCTGATTTAACCTTTGCCTGCTTTGCCCTGCCAGGGGTGGCCACTAGATGTCAAGCTCATAATACAATTAGTACATCTGTGCAGTTGACCTTGGCAGCACGGCTTACCACTGTTCTGTTAAGTGTTAACACTGAATTTGAGTGTTAACTAGAGATCCCTCGGAGTTTGCTTCATGCTGTACAGCTTATCAAATGCCCATCTAGTTCAGCACAAGTGTTTACAGTCCTTAAAGTAGGAAAAAGGTTTTCTTTTGTGAAGCCCAGCATCTTGAGCTGCTTAATTAACCCTGCAGGTGCTGCTGTATTTTTGTTCCAGATAATCAAAACCGACTTGTCATTCAGTGTTTCAGGAGACCTCTTCTCCTGGTGCCATTTGATAGCTTTCATTTATGAATTTGTTGATGCACTAATGACCCCAAAGCTGGAAATGGTGAAAGCTAAAGGATTTGTCTAGATCATTATAGCTTTGCTATCCTGGGCAATACTGCAGCTTATGGAATGGTGAAAGACTAAAATGACTGAGCTGCACAATTGGCATTGAACTGCGCCAGGTTTGCTCTTTCAAGTACTCCTGGTTGTGAGCAATTTTACTCAAAGGAGTCCAGAACTCATAAGTTCAGTTTTGAGATACTTAGGAGATGCAGGATTTGGTCTTCATATCGGCTCCTTGTCTTGTACGCCTCCAAAACTAAATTTGTCCTCCTTTCCATGCTTGTCCAAAAAGTGATTGGCTTCATTAATTCATGCAGGGTGTTAAGAATTGTGTAGTTTAAAATGTAGTTAATGATGCACTTTCCAAGGAAAGTGATGCAGAATGTCCCTATTTCTTCTAGTGTCATTTGTTTGGTTTTTCAGGTATTTTTCCGTGTCAGCTATGTTAGAAGCATTTACCTCGATTTTTTTTTTTTTTTTTTTTTTTTTTTTAGGATTACCAATACAACTTTGATGCATTGCAAATAAACTTAAATTCCACAGACACCCGCATTATTTGTACACGAATTCTGCCCAACCTGAAATTATTGTACCTATGCCGTAACAGCCAACCGAGTAGCTGTTCATATGACTTTGAAAAACACAGGTCTTATTTAATATGATATCTTGCACAGATATTACAAACAATTTGTGAAGCTTGCATCTGTTCCACATCTGCGTCCACAGAGAAAGGCCCCAGTGTTTGATATAGCGAAGTGCTTCGCTGCACAGATTAGAAACTGCAAATGTTTTAGCCAGAGTACAGTTAGTGCCTGTGCCACAGGTGGCTGTTACTCAACAAATTCTGAGATTTAGGCTACTGAATAGATCAAAGCGAGTGTGCCAGGTCAGCACAGGGTTTTGCATAGCAAGAGTGCCCTCCACTGTTCAAATCCATACTAACAGCTTTTGTGGGTTGAGAAAAACGACAGAAAATCTTTCTTTTGAGTCTGGAATTTCTTCTACATTGTTAAACACAGTAGGGGTCTCTATTTGTCTCCTCCTGTTTCACAGCTTGGGCTCAGTATGTGATAATTCATCTTTCTTTATGGGATTCAAAGCTATCATAAAGAGTTAAAAAGAATTAATTTGCAAGAAAATAAACGTGTTCTAACAATTTAAGAAAACTTTCTTTAACAGCTCCGTCAATTGTAAGAGATGATAGAGTTAAGGAAAAGGTAGTACTGTTCTTCTCCAGAATCAATATGTTGCTACAAGGCTACTGTTTCCAAATTAATATAATTTCTAAAGAAATTTATGGGGTTTTTTTTAGTATATGTTGCTACTTTATTTAATCTGTCCTTGGGGAAAAATAAGTATTCTGATGATAGGAGTAGTAAATAATTGTCCTGTATCAGTGCACTAGGCTCAGAGTTTTGCTTATAATAATGCTTGCTTAAATATACAAAATGCTGTGAGTTGCACTTTGAAATGATTATTGGATTTGTGTGTGAGAGCATTTTATACATCTGTCTTTATAGTTAGCAGATATTTTAGCTTCAGCTGATGCTAACATATGAATTTTTTCTGAAACTTCTTCACAGTTTCTACACTGTTTCTCAGTGTTTTTTTATTTTCCTGAAAGAAATTACTACATTTAGAAAATATTAATTAACTCTCCATTATGGAGCTCTAAATGTAGAAAAAAAATACAACATTATGTATACATATACAACATTACATTGAATATGTAATTCATACAACACTCTTTCATGCTTTCATTTACATTATTGTGTAGAAATCTAAAGAGAAGCTTCAGAAAATATTACACTCACCCATTTGTTGGATTCCTGTTTGTTTGAAAGCTTCAGGAAGGTATCAGCAATTTAAAATATGTGGAAGCCTAATGAAACGTTGATTCTCTTACTTGATTTTACCCAAGTAAATCACACATAATTTGAGGATTCCATGACACAGAGTAACAGAAAAACAAAACACTGAATAATCAGAGATAATTTTATCATAACAGTCCTTATTTAATATAATTCAAAAGTCTCCTTTCAGTTCATTTACTTTTGTGGAATTAGAACTGATTTAAGATGGGACTTAAAATGAAAAGATTCTGGAGAAAAATTAAACACAGTATTTGGTTGGGGATTTTTCCAGACTGGAAGCAGTTAGTCCTAAGAAAGGGGCATTTAATAAGCAGCATACATTTTAAGACTTGCATGTGATGCTTAATTTCAGTCTGTTTCACGAAAGTAGATAGCAACATTTTTGAAGCACCCATTCGTTATATTTTCCCTTCATATCATGCAAGAAGCTCTCCTCTCACACACAGGAGAAAAATCTATGCCGGCAATAAAAATTCAGAACTACTAAAGCCTAAAGTCAGGTTTACAAATCCTCTGTGTGTGTAATCAGAAGTTGCTGGATACGCATTTGAAGACACTTTTTTTTTTTTTCTCAGCTCTGCACATTTCCCAGTGGAGACTAAAGGAGCCACGGCACCCTTTGAGCCGTCTCCCTTCTCCTTGGGCACTGAGGCAGCAGGCCAGCACCATCCTCCTTGCTCCTGCCTGAAAAGTGTTGGGTGGGTACACTTAGGGGCACAGAGCAAAGCCTCCTGGCATCAACTCCTTGTACCCCCCTCACTGAGTCACCAGAGCACCTGAATGGCTTCAGGTATCACCGTCCCAAAGTGCCTTTCTCAAAAAGCCTCTGTTTGAATTTCTGTGGGCTAATTTTAGGGCCAGACTTTGGTGGTGCAAAGTTCTAGCAGTGCTGGAGCCACCATGGCTCCATAGGCTGGTACCTGCTTACCTGCTCAGGAGCTTGCCTCGGGTACCAGCTGAGAGATGCTGCCTGAGATTTTTCACCTGTTTTCACAGGGGAAACTTGATGTGCTGTAATTCATCTTGCACCCTATAGCAGCTTCAGATTAGTCTGTTAGCTGTTAGACTACTAATGAGAAAAAGAAAATAACCGAGAGGTTATTAGTGGCTGAGACACTGACTGCTTGACAAAACTCCCATTCAACACCTTTTGTGTAACTAAGAACTGCAAAATTCAACCCCTATCTGTAAGACTAAGCAAGTGCTCATTTAATTCTGCCAGTCCTTGAAAATTTTTACTGTATCACACCCTCACTGTAATAACAAAAAATTATTGTTTCTTTTCTGGAAAATTTAAAGGAAAGAGGTTAAGTTCTTCACTACCTAACAAATTCAATCACTTTGTATATATCAGAAAGTGAAAACAAGCTATAAAGCATAAATAAATGTGGAAAAATTCTATGTTTTTCTGTAATAGACATATTCTGTGATTAAAAAAACAAAGTTAATTTGTAGCTTAATATTTTTAGCATTTAGCATTTTTAATATTCTGAATTAGTGATTAAATTTTGGTATAGATTTCTGTAATTCATAAAGTGACTGAGTTTTAACAAAGAATCAAAACCAGCCTTTCACGTAGAATGCTTTTAAGCTTTACTTCCTGTTGAATTCAGTAAGGACCTACACTTCAAAAGCAACAACAAATACAGTGCCTTAGTGCTTTCATATCAGTATGTACTACTGAAAGGGATGTTAGAAATTGCATTTGTGAAATACAGAGGCAATGCCCATTTGTTCAGTACAGGTATATGTTGCAAAATATTTATCAGTTGTTATTTTTAGTCTTTCTTGTCTTACCCTTGGAAGCGCTTGTTTGCATGGTTAGTTTGTACTTTTTCAATCTGATTAAATTCAGCACTTTTTCAGATGTGAGGCTACTCCTCTGAGTAGGACTTGTTGGATTGAGACCACAGGCTGTCATTCTTTGAAGCATCTTAGTAGCCTCAGCATGCTGTGCAGGAAGGTACCATCGCCTGTGGCAAAGCAGCATTTACTTTCATGCCATTTGTGTCACCTTGTTGCCTGCCTGTCCAAGGAAGTGAGGCTTTGAGAGAGATTTGTTTGTGTTTTTTTAAAAAAAGCCAGAATAATTTATCTGAAATGGAAAGTACTGCGATGAGATTCGTAGTATGTCTAGTTTGAGGTTGAACTGGAGGGAAAAAAACCCCTAGCAGCTCTTTGGCATTATTTTAAATATTTTTCTAAAGGAGTTAACTATTTCAAGGCAGATGGATGATGAGGTGAATGAACTTGGATCAGTCATATGAAAAGTAGTCTCACTATTTTTAAGATATGGGAGTTGAGGGAAGGAGAAATGCAAAACAGAGCTGTAGATCCCTAGCTAGTATAGGCAGGAGCCAGATCCCCCTGAGACAGCACAAAATGAACCATTTATTTCATTGAGAGCAGAGCTGAGCACTGATTATCCAAGAAATAACTATACTGCATTCCTAGTGTAGTTTTTCACAAATTATATTTCAAACGAAAACCACTGTTTCTTCGAGTTTGAGAACAAGTACACTAGCCTGCTCATTTTCTTGAATTGCTGAACAGGTCCACATTGATAAAGTCCTGGTAGTGGGCACCAGTAGTTTAGGTTGCTTTGGAAAGCTGACATGTTATGCATACTAGCTTTGATATATGGAGATCATAAGACTGTCTTCCAACGCATAAAATAATACCTGTTTTGGTTGTAGATGTTCACATTTGGGCTTAGTGATAACTATATAGTGTCTGAAATAATAAGCTTTCTGTTGCTTGATCTAGACCAGAGGACAGCCATATTTGAATGGCTTTATTGCCTGAATCCATCACTAATTACTGAAACCTTTTGTATGAGAATTGTTTAGAGAAAGCTCTCCTTAAACAAAAGACTACCGATATATAGGTAAAAGCTGGAAGGGGAGCTGCACAGCTTCTTTAAGGATCAATCTTCCCTTGCAATCACTTAGTAGCAATATTGGAAGTAGTCGTTCTAATAATAATCATAATCATAACAACAACAACACACAACTGCCAATGTTTGGAAAAAAGCACTGGAAAATGTTCCCAGTGAAAGTCTTTGGAGAAACGACGTCTCTCTCTGCATGGTCAGTACTACCAACCAGGGCACTCCATAGATTCTGAGCAAAGACCAGAGAATCTGTCTCCCCGACTTTTAAAATGCAAATCTGTAATGTAAATAAGGATTTGTTTGAGTTGTCTTAGTTCAGAAAGACTCAGGAGAGAGGCAAGTGTTGGATGTACTCTGCTTTGCTGGTCTGTACTCTGCGTGCTTTCACTTTTTGAGAGCCGGAACACACACCGAAAATGTGGTCTGGAAGCCTGATTTTGCACTTAATTCACTTTCGGAGGCTTTGGGATTGCCAGCATATGCTTGAGGACACCTGCTGCCAGTATGCTCTTTTTCTGTGGTGAATCATGTTATCTTCTGTGATATTTTTGTAACACAAAGTGATAGTTTTTACAGAAGCATTTACCATTAAGATTAGTCTAGTATTGTCTAGCAACAGCTATATATTATCGATCTTAACCCAAACAGTGTAACAGGTTCAGCACTTCATGCAGAAGTCTTAAATAATTCTTGACTGTTTTGAATTGCATTTTATTCCCCCCTCCCAAAAGGAAAAGTAAAAAAAGAAAGGGAAAACCCAGTAGTATTTAAAGTGTTT
>NW_024518429.1:557881-600785 GCF_017590135.1 Pyrgilauda ruficollis
ATGATGACATTGATGAAAATTCTATGGAAGAGGACCCAGAACTAAAGGACACGGCAAGTGATTCATCCAAACCCCTTATCTCTTACTCTGGGTCATGTCCTTCTTCACCACCTTCTGTGATCTCCAGTATTGCTGCTTTGGAGAATCAAATGAAAATGATTGATTCTGTCATGAACTGTCAGCAGCTGACCAGTTTAAAATCCATAGAAAATGGATCAGGGGAAAGTGACCATTTGAGCAATGACTCCTCATCAGCCGTTGGTGATCTTGAAAGCCAGAGTGCAGGCAGCCCTGCAATGTCAGAGTCTTCTTCCTCCATGCAAGCTTTGTCTCCTGTGAATAGCAATAGCGAAAGTTTCAGATCAAAGTCCCCTGGTCTCAGTAACCAGGAAGAGCCACAAGAAATACAATTAAAGACAGAAAAACCAGACAGTCCGCCACCCACAACTGAAAATGGAGGCGCATTAGACCTGACATCCACCAACCCGGGAAGACCGGTCATCAAAGAGGAGGCCCCTTTTAGTCTGCTGTTCCTGAACAGAGAACGTGGTAAGTTTAAAAGTACTGTTTGTAATATCTGTGGCAAGCCTTTTGCTTGTAAGAGTGCATTGGAAATTCACTACCGCAGCCATACTAAAGAACGTCCATTTGTTTGTACAGTCTGCAGTCGTGGGTGTTCCACTATGGGTAATTTAAAACAGCACTTACTGACGCACAAATTAAAAGAGCTGCCTTCTCAGTTATTTGAACCCAACTTTACTCTAGGTCCCAGCCAAAGTACTCCTAGCCTGGTCACCAGTACAGCACCTACCATGATCAAAATGGAAGTGAATGGTCACAGCAAGCCGATCTCTTTGGGTGAGGTTCCCTCGCTTCCAGCTGGAATCCAGGTTCCTGCTGCACCACAGACAGTGATGAGTCCGGGGATCACCCCTATGCTGGCACCCCCCCCTCGCCGGACTCCCAAGCAGCACAACTGTCAGTCGTGCGGGAAGACCTTCTCCTCAGCAAGTGCACTGCAGATACACGAGCGCACCCATACCGGTGAAAAACCGTTTGGTTGCACAATCTGTGGTAGAGCTTTTACCACAAAGGGGAATCTTAAGGTAAGAGGTCACATAAAACTGTAAAGGCTTGGGGAGGGGGAGGTTAAAGAGCACTGCTCTTGAATTCAGCAAGTTTTAGTGCTAAGTGTTTGTCCCAAAGACAGGTGAGAAGGGAGCTTCAAGGAAATGCTTGCTGTATGGTGGTGGTCGTTATGCTTCCACTGTGTAGAAGAGAAGAACTGGAAAGTGGCTGTGCAATGATGCAAACTTTAAAACTGGTTCCAGGTGTACATGCAGGCATGTTGTATTTCTGACTGATGTGATGGCACACCCAGTCAGCTGGTGGGCATGTTCTAAGAGTTCTTGTGGACCATCAATGCAAAATAACCTTGCTATGAACCAGAAACATATGGCTTGCTCAGCTCCTTGGGTGCCTCCCCAGTTTCTATTTTCTTTTCCACTTTGCAGCCATTGCAGAGCAGAAATCTGTTTCTCAAAGATTTACAATGGGTTACTACAGGACTGATCGCTCCTATTCCTGCCGTTTGGTTAACCATCAAGACTCAGCCTGGGGAAGACATTTTAAATGTCCTTTTTAAAAATACTAAATTTAGCAAATTAATCCGTGCTTCTGAGATGAGATGAGATGAGATAAACACATGAAAACAGACAGGATAAAAAAAGGAAAAGGGGAAAACCACCCATCTCCTAATATGAGTAATGCCCTTGGTAATCTTCAGCATGTGAGGACTACCAGTTTGCATGTGAAATTGTCTAACCCAAGAGAGTATGTACCCTTTAGTCTTGCAGCGCTGTTTGTTTTCACTGAGAAGAAGCAAATGCACATTGAAAAACTACCATGGATCTGGGTTTTCTTTGTGTGGGCTGACTGGAACTTTGGAACTTAGAACTGTGTCCTTACTGGAATTGGGTTTTTTTTCAATGTGAATTAAAAGGCATTTTTTTTAAAAAGCAAGCACTACTCTAAGTAACAGCATTTCAGGCTAGACACCTCATCAGAATGTGCTAACTTGGGGGTGTTTCTCGTCCCTGTTCACTCTGCAGGTTCACATGGGCACTCACATGTGGAATAACGCCCCTGCACGCCGTGGCCGACGCCTCTCCGTGGAAAACCCCATGGCTTTGCTCGGTGGCGATGCTCTCAAGTTTTCCGAGATGTTCCAGAAGGATTTGGCAGCTCGGGCCATGAATGTTGACCCAAATTTTTGGAACCAATATGCTGCAGCTATCACTAACGGACTTGCTATGAAGAACAATGAGATTTCTGTCATACAGAACGGAGGCATTCCTCAGCTCCCAGTAAGTCTAGGCGGAGGCGCCATCCCGCCTCTAAGTAACCTTACCGGTGGCATGGACAAAGCTCGCACAGGCAGCAGCCCTCCCATTGTCAGTCTGGACAAAGCAAGTTCTGAGACGGGAGCCAGTCGTCCATTCACCAGATTTATTGAGGATAATAAAGAGATTGGCATAAATTAAAAGCATTCATTTCTGAATAACTGTTGGACCTCTACTCAACACAACACTTGTCCTGTTCCATGTACAGCTTTTGAAGCTAAGCATTAGTTTCCTGACCTAAATGCGTAGGTTCCCTTTAAAATTTTACCCATAGCAGAAATACATAACTTTGTGGCTGCTGAAAAGTTGTCTTGCAAGATCTGCATGGTACTTCTTTCAACAGTGAGTTTGACTGTTACGGAGAACTTTGAAACCTTTTAATTTAACAGAAACAAACAAACAAACCAACCAGTCATGGGATAACTTCATTAGAAACAGAAAGAGGCTAGTCTACATTCACTTTGCTTCTTACAAAACTTATTGTCACCTGAGAAAGGGGGGGCTTCATTATGGCATTCTGTCACACTTATTTACTGGTTTTGTTCAAATTAGTTAGCAACTTGGACTATGTTTTTAGGAATCTTAATCTTAAATAAGTGATTTAGTACCCCAATGCTGTGTATTATTACAGTATCCTTGTCTGTAGTATTTATAATGTTAAGATTATGCGGGTAGCAGACAATATACTAGCCCCAAACTTAAATGAAGCTTTTGTACTGCAAAATACATCTGGCTATGTGATTTTTCTTATTTCTTTTTCCTTTTTTTTTTTTTTTAAGCAAGTTTTGTTTTACTATGAATAAGTGGTTTATTTCAATGCAGGCAAAATTGTGAAGTTTTATTGGGAAAGATAGCATGCTTTTCATGTGCAAGTACCTGTCAGTAACAAACCTTTTTTTATTTAAATATTTGTAGCTGCTATGTGGACAGTTGTTCTATTAAATGAAAAAAAATGTAGTGTGGATTTTAGCTCAGTGATTGGAAAACAAGTTACAGACAAACCTTAGCACCATAAATTATTCACAACATTATAAACAGTTGTGAGTAAATACTCCGTGTTATCAAAGCTGTACAATAAAAAGGTAATGTTTGTATAATGTGGTTGCAAACTCTTAATTTATACTATTGCACTTTTAGTATTTTGTATTAGGGAGGTTTGTCTATAATTTGAAACTGAACAAAGATGTCAACTATTTTATAAATAGTACTTTGACTTAAGGAGTAAGGAAGAGGGCCCTGTTGCAGTTTCTTGTTTTGTTTTAAGCTCAAACAATGAGAGATCTCTATCAACTAAGCAGAAAATTGCAGAGAACTGCCAGATCTTTAGGAAATATGGGGACTGCCATTTCTTAAATGGAAATGATTCATTTAACTTTTTTACAACACCCACTTAAAAGCGTGACCACCCCTGGCAGAATTCTGATACATTTATCTTAGTAGTGTGATATTAATACAAGTCTAGGATAGAGGAAGGAGAACATTATGTAGGTTTAATTTTCCTGTAATCTGTTCCGTCTCTTTCACACACAACCATAAGAAAGATGCTGACTGCCTAATAATAGTGGGAACAAAAGAAGAACTTCTGGGCAGCGTGAGCAGTAGTAACACACAAATGCTCTGTGTTTATTTCCAACTGTCTGATTATCTTTTCAGATTGCTCCAAAGCACAATGTATTCTGATTAATCAAATATAATTTTATGTTGATTGCATTGTTGGAATTACTCTGAGTAAACTAAGGGAATGGTTCCACTCATAAGTTAAGCGGGGAATGCTGAGGAGACTGGGGCTTAATCAAAACTTGAACAGTAAATGTTTTGTGTACTACCTCATTTTTGTGCATTACAAGCATGGTGGAGTTGACACTCTGAACTTCCGTCCAGCAGAATTGCTTGAGGGACATTATGGGTAGCTGGGTAACAGCACAAGGAGTTTTATGCCCCTGAAGAACGAATCAGACAGTGAGGTCTTCTCAGCTGAGACTGAAAAATAGGACAATCTTTCTTATAAAACAGAAACTATTACTGTAAGAGGATTTCTTACTTCTGCCATCATGTAATGGAGTGAAAAGAGGTTCAAAGACTTATTAGCTGTTTATTTCTATTGGAAATGAACAATGAACTCTACAGCTCCATTTTCTACAATGATGAGATAGAGATATATAGATATAAATGTATATCTATATCTGAGCAAAATTATATATCTGTAACACCTCTACAATATAGCATAATTTTTTGCCACAGTGTGTGGGTGGTTAGGGGTGTTTCCAAGCATTAAAGAAAAAGAAAACTAAGGTGGCTTAATGTTGCTGTATTTCAGCAATTGAATGTTTTTATTTATCTGTGTAATTTTTGGTGTGACTTTATTTTTTGTTAGTATTTGGTACCATGTAGTGTTATCTCTATTCCCTAAAGGATGTATATAACTTTAAAAAAAAAAGGAAAAAAATAAAAAGAAAGAAAAATAGAGAAGAAAAAATGAAAAAGGAAAAAGAGAAAAAATATGTAAAGTGTTGTAAATAAGATGGTTGACGATGGTACAGTAAGATTGACCCCATTTTGTATTCAGGGTTAGGCCATTCCTCTCTGCATGGTGAAGAGAGACACTATTTTTATACTGTGATACCATGTAGGGCTAGGAGCCTCCCTGAAACATCTGGGAATTGTTACCTAGATCCAATATTTTTTATTATTAAATCTTGTTGGCTTGACACATCTACTGATTGAAATGGATGTCTTAGTCTAGGTTACTATTTTTGTCATATGGAATTGAATAAAATGCAGGATGTAATATTATTTCTGAATTGCGTTCCTTGATTACTCTAATAACAGAACAAGATATGAGACTAAGGTCATTTGTGGTAGATTGGTGTCAATGACTTCTAATCACTGCATCTGAAAATCAGAGTAAGGTTGACACCGTATATTCAAACGTTTTTCTAATTTATATTAACAGTGCAAAGGGATAGAATTATTAAAATACCTTTTCCAATAAAAATAAATTTTAAGAGCATTTATCCCAAGGTAGTAGAACTAAAAAAGACACCAAAAAGAAAATTTTGGAGGGGGGAAAACAGACTTTGGAATGACTACTGTTTCAAATTGACTGCTTTCTGAACATTTAACCTGTACTGCCTAATGAAAAAGCCTACTTTTCAGGTTGTTTAAACATCTGCCTAATATTCACAATACACTGCATGAAAAAATTTGTGAACATATTTATCAGGAGCAGTTCAAATTCTAAAATACAAAAAGGAAAAATTTGACAGCTCGCATCCATTCATTCCAAATGACATAACCTATACGTTTAAACCCATGGTTTTGTTTTGTCTTTTTTTCCAATATCCTCAATTATTAAAGCATGTCTAACTTTAACCAAATTATTTTTTCACATTAATTTAAATAAAAGTATTTACATTCTTAAGGTTAGGCATGTGGTTACGTATCTCCTGCAAAAAAGCTGTATGTTTGAGTAAACTCCAAGCTGTTATATTCCGATGGTGAATGCCTGCTGCATTTAAAAAAGACAAAAGATAAATAAAAGAGAAAAATCTGTATTAATCATTTTTCAGTGGCCTTGTTATGCAGATACTGTGTTTTATAAGATGAACCCAAAGAAGGTATGAGTTTCCTCAGGCGACTCAACAACAATGATAGATTTGTGCTTTTCTTCCTCCATGCACATCCCTGAGTCTTGCTGAGAGAAAACATGATACGCAAACAGAAAAGCAAAGGAGAGCTGATAGCTATGGTTCTGTTCAAAACACAAGAGGAAAATTACCTGCTTTTCCCTCCTCCTCCCCCCAAAAAAGGATGAGAGCAGAATGGTATCTATTTTTAAATATGTATGGGTTATTTTTTTTATCACATGAAGACATTAAATAATAAAATATGCTACACATTAAAATGGTCAAAGTCTGTTGAATTACAGATGTTTAAAAGGATAGCCATGTAGGAACTCTATATATCATCAGAAAAAAATTGCTTGTTATGATTTTTAAAGGGGAGTGTTCCAGAAAGGCTTTCAAAGTTTTCACTTCCGTTTTTCCCACAAGTTATTAGAGAGCATTTATTAAATGATTGAAATAACTTAATTAGATGATTGAAATAACTTTATTTTTACCCAATTCTTTTTTCATTTTGTATATATTAGCCCTCAATATATTACCTGTTCCTTTACTTGTTTTTTTCTTTCTCTGTTGGCAAAAGCCTTGTTTTTTCTAAAGCTGCATTTCTGCTGTATTTGTGTTGCCTTTAATTTGCTTCTCTGCATGTACTCTGTCGTTTGGAAGATACTGTAGTTTATTTTTTTCCTTTTTCTCTAATTCTGCAGAGGTCAAAAGAGCTGCCTGTTTTTTTACGTCTATGTGTAACACTAGCATAATGAGTGATGAAGTCTTCAGTGATGTGATCAGGTATGTGCATAGCTCACAGGATTTGCTGGCAAACATGCCATTCACACTCTGTCCTTCAGATGAAGGCATGAAGCTGGTTAGTGCTGCTGGAAGAGGGCAGCCACAGATGGGCAGGAGCATGGAAGTGCTGATCCTGACTTCACTCTGCCTGCTTTTACACCACTGAAGCTCTACGGCCTTTAGTGGAGATACTCCAGGTTTATTCTGGTGCAAGAGGGACTGCTTCCAGCTTCAGAGGTCTTGCTTTTCTTTATGCATCTTCAAAACAATGGCTAGCTATACAGTATTTTAATGTGTGTCTAAGCAAAGGCATTCCAGACTTTATTTTTAAAAAAAGGGAAAAGAGAATGCATATATTTTAGTACATTCCACAGGATTATCCCAGTTTTAAAGGAGGTCCTGAAAGCTGAATCTAAAAAAAATATATGGCTGTGCCCCTTAATATATAATGCCATCATACAACTATTGAGAGTATTCACATACATGAGTAAATTTTTATGCATGTAAGTAAAAGAATGGGAGACTCTTGCTACAGCTCTGCTACATAAGGTATGCACTCACAGGGAAATGCCTTCCCTTTGCAGATATGAAAGGTATCAGCAGACTTATGAAAAGAGAAATACATGTTTGTGCATGTCACAGGACCAATGCATAGTACCTTACTTTTTCAAAGGGAGAATGTCTCTATCAATTGACAAAGTGACAAATATGCCAACAGCTTTGGGCTGTGCCACTGACATTTTTAAGGACGTGGGCAAGTTCTTAATTAGACTAATATTTTGCTTAAGAACAACAACATACTTCTGGGGCCTCTGGGAATCAGGAACTCAGGCCTCTGGGAATCCCCTTGCAGCATCAGCTAGCACCTTGTAGTATTGGGATGAGTTGCCCCATCAGTAAGAAGGGGTAACACTTTTGTACCTACCTCACAGGGGTGTTGTGAGGAACAGTTTTATGTTTGTATAGTGTTTCAGAGATGGAAAATGCTTGGTATTTCACTGAGTTTAGAGACTTTACAGTACATGTATTATTATTTATTATTTGTACTCCACTAGTACCTATGAGCTCCAGTCAGGACTGAGAGGCCTTATCCTAAATATTGTACACTCACCTAGTTGGGACTGATACAAAATTTTACTCAGTAACATATTTCAATGGAGATATTTCATTATCAAATGCCTATTTGATTACTAGAGTGTTTCATTCAATTATTTAGGTATTTAAATTGATTATCAGTGTTAGGCTATGGCAGAGAATTATCTGGTATCACATTTTATTTTGAGCTTATATTGATTTTCAGAAAAAGTGCACCAATTTTCTATGGATACTCTACAATCAGATCTTGCCATCAGTGGAATTCTACTGTACTTTTTGCTATTAAAGTTAAACATTAAAATACATGTGTGTGTATACATTATTATACACCAATATATAATATATATACCTATAAACATGTATGTTTTAAATTTCTTTAGCTCCTTAGATTAATTTCAAACTGTGCGTGGCATATTTTGCTCAAGAATTGCCCATTTCAGATGCAACTTAAACATCATTAAATGGTATTGGCTCTTGGTAAAGATATAAAACCTGGAAAACATGACAACAAAAGACATATTGTTGCCATCATATTTATGAAGGCTTGTTAGGAAAGTGTCTAAGTCTCAAATGTATTAAAAAGCCTTCAGTAAGTCATTGAAGTCTGCTTAGATTATGTTGAAATAAACTACTACATCAGAATAAGATCACTGTATATAAGTATGTTAAAATGAATACATAATTCCAAAGGTAATGCTTGCTATCATTTGGATGTTGAACAGAAAGTAATTTGTTTCCCAGACTGGCAAACTATAGTTAATGTGTTTTTACAGATTTACAAGACTGTGTTAAGCAGCCTCTTTAGCATCTGGTCATGTGCTAAATATATTGGCTCATTTATTTCTATTGATAGTCTTGGTTTTTTATTTGATTTTAAGGAAAGTTTTTGGTTTAGTTTTGATTGAATTGTCATCAGTGATGTTAGTCTCACTGATTTCACCCAGGCACATCATGGAGTAAACATATGAGCAACAGTGGGTGAATCTAGTCTAAAGAATGACTCTTTCTTTTCCTTCTGCTTATTACTGACATCTCTCCATCAGCCCGTTCCATGCTGGGCACCAGCAAACACACCGTAGGTTGTTGTCTTCCTTGTATGTTGATTAGCACTCCTGGCTCAGCCAATTTTGTTGAACACTTTGCACTTGTTCTGCTACAATGCACACTTCATATGGGACCTATAGATACACTAAGTATCATATTTAAGATAGGCTGCTGGTGGAGTAAGTGGAACACCTCTGCTGGAAGTTGTACGTCATTACCTGTTCTGTGTTGCGAATAAAATGGGCACATAAAAGGATGTGGTCATCAGGAGGTTTCAGACAATTTGTACTCTCAATAATGTGCTTGATATAGGAGTATTGGTTTGGGTTTTCCTTTTTTAAACAATTATTGTAAGAGCAGTTATGAAAAGATACCTTAAAAAGGTGAATATACATTTTCAGGTAGGAGTTTCGCAGGCAGAATTTGATTGGGACATGCCTTTTTTCTGCCCATTTTCTATTAAATGACTCTTCCCAACATAATCTTCTAGATATCCTCACAGTCAGAATTTAGTCCTTCACCTAGGTTTTAGTGCCACTATCCCATTCCAAACAGGCTTACTAAAACCAAAAGGCTTTATACTAAGACATTAGCTAATGCATGGATAATGGGTAATAGAATCAATTTCCCTGTGCACTTTTGAAATTTTCTTAAATAAAATTCAGTTAAATTTTCAGAGTTTTTCATGTATCTTGTGTCATTGAATGTGACATCTATTCCAATATTTGGCAACAGTCTGGGCCACTCTGCAGTACTTTCCCTTAGACTGGGTAGCCCAGTTCTCCACAGTTTGCTCTAAGTTATGCAATGACATGTGCCAACAAGTATTAGTCATTAAATTGATTTTTTTCAATGTGTTATCATATAAGTTATTACAATAGCTGCAATTCCAGCCTCACAGAAGGTAGAGTAAATGAGTCTGGTAGTCTCTGCAGCCTACATAATCCCTCTTCTCCAAGCCCTACTATCTCTATGAAGTAGTTTGCCAGTGTTTCCTCTGTGGTAATGTGTCTTCTGATTCTTTTCAGCAAAGTAGTGCTGCTATGTTCATTTCTTTGGGTTCACTGTGTTTCTATACATAACCATGTTCTTCCCATATTGTCTTTTAAGGTAAGGTTATATTTGCCCAGTACACACATCTGTCCTTGTATTATGTTGAGATTAATTTCTTTTTTGATTTTGGGGCCAGGCCATATTGTCCCCACTCATATCTCCACCTAATTACAATTAATTGCTTTCGCTGGGACTATGAGTAGAAGACACTGCTTAATGAAGCAATATTCAGCACTCTGAAACTTTGAAGAATTTTTAAATGTTTGTCCAGCTGGGATTGCTGCACACCCACATGTTGAACACTCAAGTTTATCAACTTCAGCTCTTGGGCCTGTTATACATACAACTAGTTCCACTCTTAGTTTCTTTATGTCTGGAAACTCTTTCAGGCTGACTTGATTTTACATACTTTTTAAAAATAGCAGTATATTACTTTCCCCAAAAACCTGTATCAAAACCCAGTCATTTAGTGGCTAATGTTTTCTATGCAAAGAGCAAATTGTAACAAGGAGTAATCAAATTTTGCTATTATTTCAATGGAACAACTCACATATAATGCTGAGATGGAAGTAAAGCTCAGATGAGTTCAATAAATAGCCTTTTCTTCACAAGTATCTTTATAAGTAATTTTAACTGTATATCTCTACTGCTAAATTGAAGGAAAAGAGGCCACAGACAGCATGACTAACAACCAACAAAGAGATCATGGCAATAGTAGTGTTAAGCACAAATGCAGGCACAGTACCAGAATGAAACACAATAGAAAACACAAGAATTTAAGATACTAACTTTTAAAAATATACATTGTAAGGAAACAGAACCATACCTGTATGCAATTAACAATCATGAGCTTTATTTTTTTACAAGGATGGATTTACCTGAAGTCAAGAGCATCTGAGGGAAGCCAAGCAGCATGTCCCTGGGTTCAGTTTCTTGTTAGACTCAGGAAACACTTTTTCAAGTTCAATTGTTACGACTGGGGAGTTCCTGAAACCAGAAATATCCTCTAGTCCATGTGAGTATGTATGAACGTCATTAGTAAATTTTCAGCTAACCCCTACTCCACAGTCTTAGAAAACAATGGAATATATTATTACTTCTAAAGCTTACCATAGGGCTCCAAAAGAGGAATGAAAATGATCCTTAGCACATCCTAATAAGAGAAGCTGTCAAAGGACTCATATTTTTTCTGGGTACAGATATTCTGATTTCTACAGAATCACTCCTGATTCACACTGGTATGGGCAAAATCAAAATACTGTAGTGACTGCGTCATCCCTTTTTCATCAGAGCAAGACACTTGTCTCTTTTCTTAAACCATAAATTTTTCAGTGCACTTTTTTTGGTATAAATCACAGTACATGCTGGAACAAACATGGGACAATCAAAGTATATCTATACTTCAGTATGTCTCAGTCCTGTTCCTGTTCTAGAGGCCACCTGTCCCAGCAGAAGCTGCATCCATATAATTTAAAACTCTTCCACTCTCTTGGAAGAGGACAGTTACATCCAAAGGGAATATTGAGATTGGCCCTTGCCCCCCAGATCCCTCTTGGATAATGAATGGGAGTGTATCTGTCAGCCTGTGTCAATGCTTCCTGTGAATATGTTGCCATCTGGAAGGGCAATTCCTGGCTTCCTGCCCTGTCCTGGTCAGCTCAAGGAGATCATTAAAGCCTATGAGGACAAACATTTCTTCCCTGAGAAGCAAAAAGTGCTTTTAGGTAGAGTCATCTTCTATCCTGCTTTTATGTAGCTGCACTTTTGAAGTAACTGGAATGGCCTCTATCAAACAACTCTGTTCAGCATCTTTCTCTCTTGCCATGAGGGATTTGACTCATGGTGTGTGATTTCATAGGTCACATCTCATGCTCCTGGGAAGCCAGGCTTCTTCCACCAGCTCTAATGTGCTAAAAGCTAATTGCTCCTTGTAGGTTTCTGATTCAGTGAAGCTGCCAGAGCATCTTTTAGCACCTGTTTATTCATTATTTTATCTAGGCATCTTATCTAGCCCACTCTTATTCCAGCATAATAATGTTATTCACGGTTATTCAGGAATAATATTTCCTGAATACTTGTGTAGACAGAGTAGTCCCTTAAGTAATGAGTTCAATTAGGCTAAGATACACTATGTAGCAATTCAATAACAAAAGTCCTGGGAGGTAGGGGGAGGAGAGACTTGCCAATTGCTTACACACAGTAGGCTGGATGACAAGTAAAGACTCCGTGCTGTGGCATATTTGGCACATGCTGGCCTTCACTTACGCCTAGCAACTCCCAAGGTTTGAGCAGTTCCTTACTAAGGTTTTAATCAAGGAAAAAAGTAGCATGGTGTGCAAATTAGTAAGACAACAGGCTCCATTTGAAATCTCTTTGGGGATGTTCATTCTTACAGAATACCAGCATCCAAGAAAATCAATTTATCTTCCATTTTTTCCTAAAAAAATGTCAATAGACAGTTTAATTTAGCAATTCACTACCCTGAGCACAGGGTATTGAATTCAGAACTGTAACTTTAAAAAAAACACTCTCGAAACTTGAAATGCACAAAATTTGACAGATTTTAATTAGGAATTACAATGGATTCAGCATTTGGTCTGCATTTCTCATTTCCATCGTTAAAACATTTAAATATTTATTCTGAGATCAGTTAGCTGCATTTTAAATGGGCTAAACGTTCTACCATGTACTTGAAAATACATACCTCCACTTTATATTCTTTTGAGAGAATAATACATTGCAAAAATGCCTAGAAATCTTCTTTGGCTCTGCTTGTAGTCTAGTGAGATTACTATTTTCAGTTTCCATTTCAAGTTCTTTTGAGGAGCCTGCCCTGTAAAATGTTGCTCATTTTTAGAGGAAATTCCTGCAAGATTTAAAACCTACTTCAAGTTGTTACAATGACTATTCAAATGAAAACAACACCCAGAACCTAGCAACACTACATGAAAATAACATGGAATTAAAGGATTCTTATGCCAATACCTCTGAATCATCTGCTTTTCAAGCTCCTGGTTTTGTGATAGCAGTGGGATTCTCCCTGCCAGAGCATATTAAGCATTGTTCTGCAGTTTCTGAGGATGTGACTCCCAGTCAAACCTCTTGATTGCTGCTGGGGTTAAGTCTTCAGAGGCTTGAGATATTGATAGAGATTTCTTAGCATTGATCTTTATGGAGAATGCTAAAATGTAAAGTTTCACTCAAATGCTTCAATTGAATTACATTATTACAGCAGTCAAGCCACAGAAGCAAAGGAAAACGTTGGGTAATTAAATAAGAGCCAAAAGCAGATTTCAGCTGCTGAAGTCATGCCACAGCTTTAGAATCTGGGCTGATAGGCCATTCATGGTCTACAAAGGTTAGAAATTGCCTGCTGGGTTAGGATCTTTTAGCCATACCATACCTGGTTGCTGATTGACCCAGTAAAAGCAAGACCCTAACAGGGTACTGGAAAACAGGGAACAGCCCCTGTTTCTCCACTGCAAGACAGAGATTTGACTGTTCTGAGCACTTAAAGTTGATGTACTATAGTTTTCATGATTAGAGCATCACAGTAGAGCTGAAACTCTGCCAGGGATTTCAATATGGATTTTTTGTGCTTTGTTTTTAACTCATCTATATGCCAGTCCATTAACTTGAGGTAAGGTTTTCTCAACTTGTATTTGACTTCTGCTATCATTATTCTTATAATTGGCTTCTGTCCATGCTATTTTGTACACTGGCAGGTTGCACTGTTCTGTTCACAGGATGTATTACTCAATAACTAGTTGTAATGTAACTGAAAGCAGTCAGAGAAATCACAAATACCCATCACATTGCTGGTTTTATTTGTTAAAATGTCAGATACTATACTCCTTTAAATTCTTACCTTTGGCTGAAAGGGGTAGATCTGTCTCCATTTTTTCTTTCCATGTACATCTGTAAGTAGGACACAGACACTAAAATGACCATGTATTTGGTAGCTGATTCTCTGTTCTAAAACTAAACTCTCACCAGCTTGTGCCTGAAGTTTGTATTTCTCCCAGAGTGGTATAACCACATTATATAGTCCCCCATGAGTTATTTTGTTTTGTTTATATGTAGGAACTGGAACAGCAGGTTTTTTCTTCTCAGAATGATTCAGAGATTTTAGTCACTTATTAAAATGTTGCTACCAAAATGACCAGAAATGGTTGGTTTGAGTTGCAGCAAAAGCTGAAGGCAATAACTGGCATAGAGTCATGCAGGCAGCTTTACTACAGCACAGAAATAACTAAGCAGGAGACAAGAAATCTTGGAGGAAGGAAGGAAGGAAGGAAGGAAGGAAGGAAGGAAGGAAGGAAGGAAGGAAGAGAGTGACAGAGCTAACTGAACTGTTGTGCATTTAGGAAAAAATCTCTCTGTATATAATATCTTCAAAGAATACCAGACAAAGGTAATACACAGTGCATATATGTTTTGTGCAGGCTGCAGTCTTTTCATTAACTGTTTGATTTTGCTTATATGCTTTCAGACAAATCTTATCTACAATTTATTCCTTGCCTTCAGTATTTCACACTCCGAAAATCACTAATTTTTAATCATCAGCCCTGGTTTTGCCTCATCATCAAACTTTAAAGCTCCAACTGCTCCACTGACTGCTATAAATGTTGTCCTATTGCAAGTTACAGTAGTATAGTAACAAATTCCATGGGCCCATTCTGAATATGTAAAATGTATCTCAGCTAAATAAAGCTCTTATCTAGGATCGTCACCAGCACTTCAGGACTCACTGCCTGTGTTCTGATACCATAAAATTGGCCTTTCAGCCCTACTGGAGGCTCAACTATTGCTGTTTATGGATGTGTTGTAATTTGGCTTTATTTTCTTTGAAGAAGCTGGGTGGACTTACTGAAGAAAATTCTTGAAACACTGTTGAGCAGATTCAGGGAGAGGATGAGCAGACCACTGGAGTCCAGCAGAGTCATTTCAGATCTGCTCAGTTTGTATCTTTCAGAGACCAAAAGGCTGAATGAAAGGCTTGGAAGCAGACAGCCACGCCTGAGGGGTGATAGAAAAAAATATCATAGGGGTGTGGGAAACTCAGCAAACTTTTCTGCTTCTCCATTAATGAACTGGCTGAGATAATGGTCACACCTGGAAGGCTGCTGTAGGCAGAGAATTGAATGTAACATGATGATTTGGCTCTCTCTAGCTCCTCTAAGGGTGTTTTTCTACTTCAAACTTGTCATTCAAATAAAAGCCTTTATTCTAATAAAAACTAGCTTTTCTGAGCTGGAGTGAGGAAGAGAAGGAAGAAGATCTGCACCAAAGCTGTAGTTGAAACAGAGTGTCATGACTTTTTTCATATGTTCAATATGGCAGCTTCCTTAGGTCACCACCAGCTCTAATAAATGTTCTCTTCCCTCATCCATTCAGCCAGCGGACTAACACAGCCAGTGCCTTCTTCTGAACTGTTTTGAGCTTCTGCAGTTCCACATGTGTCTGCACATGCTGGGTAAGAAAATAGTGAGGAAGGCTTGCATCTATCCTAGAGAACAGGGTGGTAAAGGATTTTTGAGGTAGAGAAGCAAATGGTGAGGAATATCTATCCCCATTAGTTGGCATGGCCCATGCTTGGGCAGGAGGTGAAGGCATTTCTTCCAATAAACAGCTCATTGCAGACAGCTCATTGTAGCCTCTAGGCTGATTTCTGACTTTCTGAAATTGTTTGAAACTAATCAGGAAATATCACTGATGGAGAGCAAGGCTTTCCGCTCCTATAGATCTTCTCCCCACGCAGGATGGACTTTAACTGAGCTTGTAGTTGCATTTGCTTTTATATGGTGGCAAATACAATTTAAATGCAATTTAATTTAAATTTCATATTACAATTTAATTTAAATACAATTTTAATTTAATTGCAGTTTAAAATAGTGATCGCATACATAGCTGAGAAGCAGGGAGCAGGATGTTGGGAGAAGCTCATATGTGCCACCTCTAAGTCTCCCTGGGTCTGGATTGGTTTCTTTGGAGTTGTGATTCACAGTGCTGTTACTCCCTGCTGGATGAAGTAGTGGGAATTTAAAAAAAGTTTGAAATTGGATTAAATGAAAATATTCATTCAGGACAGAAGAAATGGATTTACTTATGGGTATTGGTCAACCCTGTTTTTGCTCATGTGCAATCATATTTTGTACCTGTATTCAAATCACAACGATATATTTTAAAAATATGTTTAAAGAAAGAGCAAATAACTGTTTAACTTCTCCATTTCTGAAACACCTGTATTCTCTACAATGATGGCCTGTGTTTTCCTATGCCACTAACATCTGAATTCACCTGTCTGGGTTTTACTTTCTTCTGTATCCCTTGCTTATGCCACTTTTAGGATTGATCTGCCTATCTAATACTACTGAGCTCCTGAATATGTGCACATTTTCAACTCTCCTCCCCCATCCCTTTTTACCCCCTTTAGTTACTTCCACAGCTTGTGAACCATTATAACTCCACTTCTGCTGGTTTAATTAAATTTACCTATGGAAAACAAAGACATGAGATCTGGCAGTCAGGGAGCTCAGGGACACAAGGTGGTCTGTTACTGAATAAAGTGATGCTTGAGAGGTGCTATTCTTTATGCATCATCATGATCATCAGATAAGGAAGAATCATATGACACATTGCAAGAATGCTTTGAGGAAAGTGAAATTCTAATCCTTTCCCAACATAATCATAATGATGTAAATGTATCCCTTTATGTGGTGTAAAATTGATTTTTTCCTTCCTGTTAACAGCTGTACAATTTCTGTTCTGCACACATTTTTCTTCAAAACTGCCTGGTTCCCTCTGAGTGCACTGTTGTTCTTTCCCTCATCCCTTCCTTAAACTCATTCATTTTTTATTTATTTTATTTGCCATCCTGACCCTTGGTAAGGTTAAAACGATTATTCAGCAGTTGTGCACTGTTGAATTACCTGTCTTTTATTCCATGGTCTATTTTGTTGTTAGTGTATTCCATAGACGCCTTTGACTCAATTATCACTGATATTGTTAATCTCTGGGCTACTCAAGATGAATTCCCAAACTGTATAAAGATGACATTGGTCTATTCTATTCTTAAAAGACTAATTCTTTTGACAGAAATCCAGGAAACTTTAATCTGTGAATGAATAAGGTAAAAAGGACAGAGCAATGATGTGATACTTTTTATCACACTGACATTGTAACTTGATTCTATTATAACTTCTCTTAGGAATCTGATATCCTAGTCCAATAAAAAGTATGGCAGCCTTTATTTTATGTAACAAAAATCTAGCTTGTTCATGTACACTGCTGGACCTTAACTGCCAGAACGTGGTCAAAGGAGTGCAAAGGGCTGTGCTCTGTTCTCAGAAATAACTTGCTTAGAAACATAAGGAGTCCCAGAGATGTCCCATGATATGAGGAAATTTTACTGATTTACTATCTTGATAGGGGAGGGGGCAAACTATTGTGCTGCTGAGTTCTCACGGGAAGGCGGGAGTGCTGAAATAGGTGTCTCACAAGCTCATTGGACTTTTCCAGCACTTGAACTGAAGTAAAACCTAAGGTTTGCTTTAGAAGGCTCAGTGAAAGGCCTCGACATACATTTGGGCATATGTGCTTGGATCCAAAATGACAAGAGCAGCACCCATCAGGACCTCAGGGGAGGTGATCACCCATAAGTACCACCTGCTTACAGCACTGAATGCATTCTAATAATTTAACACTGTAAAGCTAAAGCACATGAAATTAGGTAAAAGGAGGATTTTTCCATTTAGTCTCTGATCTCATTGTGGATTTAATACCATAATTTTAATGTTAATAGTTTAAACCCACTTCTCACTTTTCTCCTGCTTTTCTGGCATTCCACTCCTCAACCTCCCCATAGATATGATTCCTGCCTATTCTGTGTTTACCTGCCACATCTCTCCCTAATCGTTGTCTGCCAACTCACATCCCCCTAAGCTCTGACACTATATTCAAACTTCACAGCTGCTTTTATTCTGGAATATCTCATTCCCTTGGCTCCACTCACACTAGTCTAGGAGAAATCAGTTCCTTAGACCAAGATCCACACCAGCTGCAGAGCTTCCCACTAGATCTTCTGAGTGAGCTAGTTATGCCTTTAGACTCATTAGGTGGCTTGGATAGAAAGTACATATATGGCATGAAGAAGATTATTCAAAAAGGAAGATTAGACAGATAATAGCTAAATTGGCAGGGAAGGTAATCCTGTGCATGTGCAAGATGGACAACTAGATGTCAAGGGACTTTTCCCTCTCTCGTCTGTGTGGCTGCTCAGATAGGATAGGTGGGGAAGTGGAAGCAAGGCAAGGTGGGTGTGTGGAAACAAATGGAGTTTAAGTGTATCTCCAACAGCTCTGAGTCCCGCTGTTGGCCTTCACAGCAATCCTAAAATGGGAGTGAGCCTAACCATTGAGAGAAGGATACAGATCCTGGACTAGGAGCCATCAGTCAACTTTCAGGATTCAAAAAATAGATTGGTGTGTAACATAGATAAATACCCATATGACCTTATAAGATACTTTATGTCTGTACAGCTGTTTCATCTGTCTGAAACAAATTTACTGGGCTAATATAAAATAGCTATTTCCAGTGCAAGTACAAAACCAGCCAGGGATCTCTTCTCTTCTCTTCTCTTCTCTTCTCTTCTCTTCTCTTCTCTTCTCTTCTCTTCTCAGTGGCAGCAGTAGAGGTGGTAATGACATCATTAATACAGATAAATTTCATGTTTGGTCACAGGTACCTCAATGACTGACTTTCAGTTGGGCTGGAACATTGAGACGTGCGTTTGCCAAAAGGATCATAGTCTTCCTTTTCTTTTTTTTTTTTTTTATTGGGTTTTTGTTGTTGCTGTTGCTGTTGTTTTTGGTTTTGTTACACTTTTTAAGACTTTTCACCTCTCTGTCTTTGACCATAGCCTCTATTTATTTGGTGTGACTTCTTTACCAGTTCTCTGGCAGCGCACTGATCAGTGCAGATTTCATTTGTCTAATACTCTTCATTTGTAGTTTTAGGAATTAACATGATTTGGTTCTCATCATTCCATATTGATCTTAGTCCTCTTTTTCTCATCTTATTTTTTTCCCTTCAAAGGATGAGGTATCTTTTGTTTTGCAATATTCTGTGCATTATTCAATCCTACTTACCTTCAAATAGTCTTAAACTACTACACAAAATCATATTTGTTAAATTTTATTTTTTATCTTTGGCTATTAACTAACTTGCAAGTGCAGAGGTCTCAGGTAGAAGCTGTGGTATTTTCTTTTTATTGGCAATGCTTTTTGCTTTTCATACTGCTGACCATTTTACATAAGCAAGGAAGAGCTAAAAAAACTAAGATTTCACTCTAAATTTTTAGTTTATTCTAACTGAAACAACATGTGCAGTTTTAATTTACAGACTTCCATACGAGAAGATTTCAGAGATACTGAAAATTTAATGTTTTAATAATTTCTTTATATTTTTTATTATTATTCATTTTGGGGGTTTTTAACATTTCAGCTGGCTTGAAATGAAGTTTCTCTTTCCAAATTCATTCCCCACAGATCAAAACTTCACCTTTAACTTGCAAGGCCTTGCACAGTTTGATTACATGCAGCCTTTGTGAGATAACCAGTGGCACTGGGAATGCAATAATGGAGTGAGATATGTTTATGCACTGTTTACAGCACTATATGGTGCTATTTGCAGTTAAACTGGGTTTTGAATTTTTAATACCTGGAAGAAGGACCAAAACCAAGATCTTCAGAGAGAGACAGAGATTCATGATCCAGACACATGCTCATAAGTTGGTACTGAACTGCCTCAGCCAAATGATGCATGACTAAAGTCCACTAGACTAACAACATTACTTTCCATGCATCTCATCTTAAAGATATAATTGCATCAAAAAGTATAATTGAGCTCACTTACAAGGAACAGGACCCTATGTTAAGCTAGGCTGTCATCTCAGAACTCTGTGATGCTTGGTTTACACTATGGAAAAATAGAGGGGTTCAGTATCTCTCTTTCCACTTACTTGAGACCTTACTTTGGTGTTGTCTTCAAGGGAAGCCAACAACTTGATAAATCATCAGAACATTTCCTATATCACCTTTTTCGTGTCCTAATCAGATTGAATTATCTTCAAATTCTGACAGAACTGCAAACAGCAGTGAGATCCTTGCATAAAGATAGTTTTTAAAATGTAAACATGATGGTTTCAAATTTGAAACATGCGCCAAATGAAGCACATTAGGTTGCACTCCTTATGAGTCTCATTTACTTCTTTGCCATTTTTTTTCTAAATCACAAAGTCTTTGCTCATTCAAGAAACAAATACATCCAATTATTGTGATGTGGAGAAAAGAGCTTCCATTTTTGAAGTTATCCTGACTGACAATAAAACAGCAGTTCTGCTCAGAGAAAATAGCCAGAAGCATTGTAATTATTCTGCTATTGCATTTTCTATGTGCTTGCTTTTGAACTGTAATTATTTACTTCATTGTAAGACTTGCCTATATTTACCCATGGTCAGACTTTTCTGCTTTTGTTTGACTCACATTACATCTAAACATTACTGAAAATATAAATATAACTGTGTTTCAATTACTATTTTCCTTCTTCCCTAATCAGACTTTTTTCTTCCTTATTTTTGCTCCCCTTTACCTACTCTAGACTGTTTCAGTATTTCCTCTTTGTCCCTATGCAGCCCCGTCTCACTCTTTTTTTGCTGTGTCCATTTCCACATAACTTTGGACTGCCAAACATTCTTCCTTCACTTCCTCCTACTTTTGTCTTAGAGCCACTGAGCTGGCAAAATCACAGGAGCCCACCCATTAACTGCAGAGAGAAGCAGGTCAGCTCTCTCCCCTCTCCATGCTTTGATCCTGTATGAGAGGAAAGAAGGGGAAAAAGCTCCAATGAGTTGCTTCTTTGTGCGTCTTCTGTGTCCTGTGTCCTCTGTCTGCCTCAGTTTTGCAGCCTCCTTGAAGTATAGCTTTGTCTGGGTCATTGAGAGAGGAAAAATACTATTTAATGTATTCACACATTTCAGTGAGACCATTAGTCTTGGGGTGGGATGTTTTGGGATTTTCCCTACTGTTTCTACACCAGCATTTAAGTAATATAGTATGAGGGAAGTTAGAGACTTTATTACTAATCAGAAAGCTTAAGGCATTCCCATCCACATGCAAAAACATTAAACTTTCAGTTCTTTTATTAAAAGCCAGATATGCATCTATGCTGGTGCTGAACAAGTCAGCCCAAGGAGGAAAAGATTAATCAATAAATTGTTCAAAACTGACTGAACTCCACAGGGTAGAGGATTGAAATTAAAAATATTTTCTGATCTCAATACTCACTATACAGGAGATAAAGCAATAAGGAAGAGCAGTTATGAAAGATAATAAAGCTTTGGGGGGAAAAAATGGATGAACTAGTACACTTAAGCCACACATGAAGTGTTGGGGTAGTTGGTATGCCTGAAAATGCTTAGGGCATAGCTGAGGGCTTAGACCCAGAAGGATTTTTTACAAGCTGGCTGAAAGAGTTATTGATACAAGCTAATTTAGCTGCCCCAGTTGTGCTGGTGTCTGTCAGGAGCCTTTTTGCTAAATAAACTTCTCCCTTCCTGTGTACTGTGCTGGTGGATTGTGTTATTGTTTTTGTAATAAAGAGGCTCCTTAAAACATCAAGAATTGCTCCTAATCTGAATTACCAAAGTTCTACTCTGGGAATACATATCCAGATTACACTATGTTACTTTTGAGGAGGAGACAGATGTTCATGGCTGTGAAACAGATCTTTCAATATATTGGTTTTCTCCTTGTACAGTTCACTACTCAGCCAGACTTTGGGTACAAGGCAAGAGGCATATGGACAGATTTTAACTCTTGATGAAGCAAGTGTGTTTACACAGGATCAGTGAAAGTGAGATTTTTGTATTTTCAGGAATGCAGAAATTAATAAATAAAAAAAGATCCTCTTAGAACACTTCATGGTGGAGTACCAAAATGTGGAATTAAAACATCCTATAACACAGTGGTTACATTTCTTTATGTGATACCTTTATTTAATTCCCAAAGTAAGGTTCAGAGGAAAAATGTATACCATGATTCAAGGATGAAAAGAAGGGAAAAAAAAACATGCTGTGGAAGTCACTTCTCCTATCATCATGTCATCATGTCATGGCTGAATTTTAGTTACTTAAGACAGACTTCAACAAGAAAATGAAGAAGTAAGACCTCTTGAACCATATATTCCAATAATAATTGCTGTGTGCGGCCTTTCTTTTTTGTCTTTTTTTAATTGGATAGATTATGTGCACATGGAAATATATATGTCGTCCAGTTGACTACAGGCCTTTTACACATGAATATGACCTTTATATTAGGGATATAAAAACCTTCTGAGGTACCTGCCAAAGGAATTAGCCCAGGGACAAGGCCAGTTATCTTAACAGTTTTCTTTTTATTTTGTAGAGTGTCTCCTCAATCTTGTACTACAGTTTAGTAATGAGGAGTAACTGACTGCTAGGATTTATATTATAATGATATTATAATAATTGTATCATGTCACCTCTTATTTATCTGCCTCATGAACAGACCTAATTTCTCCCCATGTGAAATTATTTCCCGGCGTCTGATCTCTTGTCTGTGAGTCCTTCCAGTTTATTGTATTTTTGCCCTGTTTTGTGAGAAGTGCTGACAGATAGTAAGCAGGATCAAAACTGAAGGACAGCTATTAATTTGTAGGATCATATGATAAATGCCTTCTAGAAAGTGTCTTCTATTCCATCTCTTAATACTTCCTAAAACACTGTGGGGTTTTTTTGTGGTGCTTTTATGTTCATTTTTAACTTATGGCTGCACATTGAGCAGATGCCTTCATTTGAGCCACACACAAGGATGCCAAGGTCTTTTTCCTGAATGTTTACAGTTAACTTAGAAAAGCCCAAAACTCTCACTGCAGTCAATGGGGAAAATCAACAAGAACTGCTGAGGAAGGCTCAGAGGTTGTCAGGATGTTACAATCTAACAATCTTCAGTATAATTTGGAAAAAAAAAGAAGACAGATTCTTTTTCTGAGACACAAACTTATTAAAATGATAGTGCTAATAGCTTTCTTTTGATAAAACTGGATGTATGTGATGTAGCTATCCATTTCTTGTAAGAGGGATGAGGTAATTGGAGAATTAAGCATTATAAATAGGTCACAAAATTGTTTCCTCATTCTACAGACCAGAATGATGTAGGACAAAACTTCCACAGCTGGATGTTTCAGCATTCTTCCGGAGGCACACAGAACCATTCGTCTTTAGCATAACTGAGAATCACACTTTATTTAGGTGACTCTGCATGGAATCAGGATCCATTTTAATTATTCAGCTTTCAAGCTGAATAACTTTTTGTTTTCCCTGGGTCTAATGGTAATGATGCTGAGGGTAATGACTCCTTCACACAAACCAAGGAAAAGCGACAGAGGGCAGCCCAGCAGTAGGAGCAGGACCATGAATTGGGCTGTTCCCATTACTCACCTCCTTCTCCAGAAAACCACACATGGAAGATGTACAACAGCACAGGACATATTTCACTTAAATCTAGAAGTACAGGGTGTAAACAGCTATATGTCAGCTCAGCTTCAGTGGTGGGAAACAGGTACTAATCGGGTGCCATGACTGATGTTTGGCACCTCTGTGGTCTTGGCTTAACTAGATGAACAAAGGCATCTACAACAGGGGACTTTACAATCCTGCCCTGAGTTAATAAGTGACCAACAGTGTGTGAAGAACTCTAGATATATGCATGTCCTTGGCATTGCTAACCACATACGTAGCTGAAATTCCTGTAAGATGTCAGTAATATTTCAGTAGCTCATGCAGTTCTTATGGGAACTCTAGCATTTGAATAAAAAGCATACTGTCCTCTATCAAAGTCTATTTTTATTCTTGTATCCTGGTGTTTGGTCCCTACATTTCATTAAATTTTTATTTCTTTTTGTAATGTATTTACATGGCAATATAAATGTATTCAAAGCGGTAAGTGGAATCTGCATGAACCTAAATTTTTGTGAAATTAATCTTATCAATGCAGTTAAAATATTACTTTCATGTATTATTGCCGTTTTTGTTGTGCAGGTACAAGCTGAAGTTGTTTGTTGGAAATAATTTGGCATTGCCAAAAAATCCTATTCTTTCTTTAACTACTTTACAAGTAATTTATGCAGATTGCTTAAATAACAACTACTTATATGCATTATATGCTAAAACAGATCTTATCTTTTAAGTCCATAAGGGAATTAGGGAAAACCATTTCAGTTACCGATTCTGTTCTATGAGTTGATGAATAATTTGACAGTTTTCTTCTTGCAAGCTTATATGTTCATATATAACCATTCATCTCTAGTGTGGGTATTTTTCCTGTCAAAATGTTTCTTATGCAATGGGAATTTACTTAGGGAAAAACAGGGAATTCCATGTCCAGCTGTCATAGGTCAGTAAGCATTGAAAGAAAAGAAAACATTTCTGTGAGGCTTTCGGTTTCTTATATTGACGTGGCTTGATTGGGAGAAATCCTTTAAAATCTTACTAAGGGTAAGAAAAAACCCAACATATCAACTTTTCAGACCAAAGAAATTCTATCAATAATTAAAACATATATGAACCACCAGTAACTCAGTGACGAAACTGCAGCTGGGTTTCAAATGATCAGGAGCCTACTGAGAAAGGTTTTGTCTAGTTCCTCTGGTTGTCTCTTGAGTAAGAGTCTCACAAGTAGTCTGTCCATTCCCTTACACATAGTAGTGCTGTCTAAACTAAGAAGAACAAGAAGTGTCAAGAAATGTTAAATAATGGATTGAAATCATGATAACTTTTTTTGAATGCTGACACCTAAAGAAACCAGATAGAAAAATCTGATCTGGCAGTGGTCAGTCCAAGAGGCAGTGAACATGCTTGTTCTGATTCATATTTCTGGCCAAGATGACAAGAAGTGGCCTTTTACTGGGACATAAGAGGCCTGATCCTGTCTTCTGTACATATGTATTAGTGCCATCTGAGAATCCCCCAGGTATCCCACCTGATGCCCCTGGACCACCACTGCAGCAAGGTTAAGACCTCTTCTAGTCCTGTATCATATTTGCTGGGCCCATGCAGAGGTCTTAGGCACCACTCGTCTGGTTTTAGGACAGTGAACTGTACACAAGGTGATGGCTGGAGCGTTTTTTTCCTCATCCAGTATTACATATAGATAAACTATGTGCAGTTTTTGCTATGTGTGCATATTGTATTGTATCTATGTGCAGTTTTGGTATGTGTGTTTTATGCAGGACTGAAGGTGAGATGTAGCTGAGGAAAGTGCTGGGTGACAATAAGCTAAACCACCATAGCTGGTTTTGCAGTGAAGAATTCAGAGCTTCTTTTGCTGCTTGGGAAGGGGAAAATGGTGGGGGTTTTCATAGGGGTTTTTTAATTGCTTTGAAGAACTATTGGATAGCAACAACTTACACCGTTACACAATAACAATGCTGCAACACACAAACATTGTTTTTAACAAGGGGTCAAGGTATTAATTTTTAATTAGGGAAGACAAAGGTTAACAGTTTACAATACTCCTATGTGTTCTTCATTTGGCTAGGCCCTTAGTTAATTATAAATCTAGGGAAAAAACAATATCCCCTCACACAAAGACCATACCATTATTACTAATTATTCACATATTTTATAATATCTACATTCAGGAGGAAATAGAGGACTAAACTGAAACATGGATTCAGTACAAACAAATATTTGCTTTATTTAAAGAGACAATATTCTCCTATGGCTAGACTCAATCCTATTGACTGCTTCCTGTGTTTCAGCCAAAACTCTCATGTCACCTATGAATCTCAAGCTTTAATTTCTAGTCAAGGTATTTATTAAGCCACATTGACTTCAAATGTCTACTGAATACAAATTACATCTGCCTCATGTAATGGCTTTGAAAGGACTGGTCCTGTGATCCTCTGTCTTCATCAGTTCTTTGGACCTGTGACCCGTTCAGAAAAGTGTACAAAACTTGGAAGGCACCAGTGGATGCTTGTGTAATGGTGTTGATTCCTACCCCATTTGTCAGGACTCTGCTTCCTGACAGCTCCTCCAGCACAGATGCTTCCTGATCTATGCTGCTGATGGTCAGGCTGGGCAGGTGATTGGCATCTTTGAACTCCTAATTTTTTTTTTTTTTTTTTGCCTCCAACAATCTTGCTCTGTATCTAAATGTTTGCTATCCAATAACCTGATTTTTGGCCAGGACTTCAATGGTTCCTTGCTGACAATTTCCAAGACTGCAGAAAGCTGCCAAGGGGGTCATTAGCACAAATCCATAAACATCTGCTGTGAGAGGGAGTTTTTTTGCCAAAGATAGTAAAATTGTGAAGAAAGTAAAGCTGCCCCAAAGAATTCAAAGGAAGCAGCACTTCATCTGTAAATGAAATCAAGCTCTTTTGGGAACAAGGACTTTTCCTTCTGTGCTCAGATTGATGGTTCAGCAGTCTGGTGCCTGAGCAATCTCCTGGAAACTGGAGATAAAGAAGGAGACATTTGCTTCTGGAAGAAGAAAGACGGGAACTTAGTATCCCTTCAGCAAGATGTTGAAGGAAGTACAAGAGCATACATACATATGTACGTACATACTTTACATACAGTAAAGTATGTACGTACATATGATTAGGGTGCAGTCATTTATATATGTTGAGGTTTATACAGCTCATCTGCCCATTGCATGCTGCCAAATGTCAGGTGATGACAGTACATAAGTGCTCTGGTAGAGTGAATTTGATATCCTTCCTTTTCCTCTTTTTCTCTTACCTGATAAATCTGTGTGTGTTAAATGCACACATATGCTTGTGTCTAATCCATTAACTATGTGCTAGGGAAGAAAAGGATTAGACTAATTTCTAAGTGACTGGGATGTCATGCAACTGAGTACCAAATCAGTGCTAAAGTCAACTCACCCAGGTGAAAGACAAAACTTTTTATCCACCCATGTAGCACCCAGTGAGTTACTGGGAAAGGAAGTGAATTGGGAGAAAATTCTCTGCAGGTTAAGTATATTCTGTTATAAATGAAACACAAAACTAAAGATCGTGGACATCTGAACATGTCTGATGCCCCTCAAATCGGCCTTCTAATGGCACAAGAGATCCTACTCACTGCCAGAAATACAAAGAGCACAGAGGACATAAGAGAGGATGAGATCAAAATGTCTATGATGGACCACTTTGTAGGCATACTGAACAATTGCCTCATTCACTACATGTGGATGTAACTAAAGCACAAACTAATGAGCAATTAAGTAATGTGATCTAGGGGAAAGTTAGCTGGCAAATAATTTTTTTAAAAATGTTTTTCAGAAAACAGCAAACTAAAATATTTACCTTTATGGATTACCATTGCTGCTGTTTCCTTTCTGTGTAAATAAGGATGACAGGAAACCTAGAAAACAGCATCACCCATTTAAAGATATGATACAGCTGGAATTCTCCAAGCAAGATTGCTATACTGAAATGGAGGATGGCCCAAATCAAACTTTCCACTCACCTCCAAGTGACATATCAAATAAGTCTTTTGGACTCTTGTGCTATTTTTTGCCAACGATAATATAGAATTATCTATGTAATTACATAGGATATATTTATATAAGCAAAAATATATTGATTCTATAATTATAAAGAATACATAATAATAAATAAGAATAATTGGGCCGTAAGAAATTTTGAGAATATTACGGAATTCTTTTAGCTAGTCTCTAGTAGGGATGGTCTCTCCCTGTGGTACTACTGTCAGTTGTCCACAATTTTGCTGAACTTTTAGTCAAAGATTTACACCACGGAGAATTGTGAGGAGGTGGATTTTTTTGTTTGCTCACTGCAAAAATATTTCTGTTGCTTCTAAAAATGAGTTTAATGAAAACACATCACTTTGCCCATATTAACTGTGCGTAGAATTCTTTCACTAAGATGTCCTTATGCTCTCAAGGCTGGGAACAGAGATTTGAGGCTTGATGTGACACTGCAATATTTTCTTTCAGGGGTGTTTCTTTTGTCATTATTGCACATTAACTGCCCAGATATGGCCCCATTACACATCTTTAGAAAATGTCTGTCTTCATATGCTCTTCACAGGGTTGACAGGCTAGCTGCTGCCTTTGTGAAAGGGCATGTTTACAGTGAATGTGCTCTAGTTTTTTACAGCTGTTCTTCCTGAGTCCTTTGGTACCAAAAATGAGATCAGGCACATCCCTTCTTGCCCTTTCATGCCCTTCTCATGTTCAAAGGAAAAAAAATGCCTGAGCGGAATAAAAGGGAGAATGAACAAGTCCCAGACTAGAATGGTAAAGACAAAATAGGGTAAGGATCTGAAAGGTTGGACTGTCGGGCCTTGGGGAAGTCTGACTGAGAGAGTAGGGGAGTCTGGCATACAGACTGAGGCAGAAAGGATGCCTGAGACTTAGTAATGAATTCAGAGGCAGGACCAAGGAGGGCATTCCCCCAACATAACCTGGGAGACTAAAATTAGCATGTCAGAGGTGAAGGTTAGCATGGGAAGAAGAGGTGTGGAGAGCCTAATAGAGTTGCCTGACATTAGCTAAGTCAGGAGTTTCAAGAAAATATAGTCTGTGTTCAGTGTAACTAAATGGACTCATAAACTGTATAGAGCTGCATTGAGACTGTGGGAATTTGGAGGTCAAATGATGATGCCATTTTTGTCTTGCTTTATTAGACTAATAGAGAAAGGCTGAGATTTTGAGATTTTGGTTGGTTTGTTTGTTTTTTCCTTTGTGCAACTTTGAAAGGGAATTAATCCTTTTTTTTTTTTTTTTTTTTTTTTTTTTTTTTTTTTTTTCTGACAAGCATAAAGAGAATTCTGTTCCTCAAAGTGCAAGCATTTATGAGGACTCAGTGAAAGCAAGAGCCTGAAAAGCCTAGGAACACTTGGAGTGCTTGCCTTGGAGCATGTGTTACACCCTGCATGATACTAAGCACCTAGAGGACTGGTGTACCACAGCACACACAGTGATACCCTGCAGTGTGGTCCCTTCTGATATTTATACAGCCTAGAAAACACAGAGACTCAAGGGAGAAATGATCTCACAATACAAATACTTTCTGGTAGAATAAGGAGCAATGGCCTGAAACTAAGAGAGGAAACATTTAGGCTTGCTATTAGAAAAATGTCCTTAATGGTGAGAGCAATTGGGCAGAAGAACAGATTACAATGAGAAGAGATCAAGGAACTGCTGCTATTTTAGATTACATTAGGCTGACAATAATACCAAAAGCCAACAATACCTGTGGAAGTTCACTTTAAGTGTTTCATACTCATAAAAGGTAGAATTTTTAAATAACAATATACAGTTATTATGGATTCTTTTTCTTCTGCTTGTTTTTCAAAGCAGTGGATACAATACATGATTGCAACCAAAGAAAATTAACTGGGAGAAAACCATAGGAAACTGAAAAAATGCCTGATGGGATTTTGAAATTTCTTCACCAGAACATCACATCCACTCATGGTATTTCTTGGTTATCACATTCTGAAAAACTTAGAACAATGCTGAGTACCGTGAACTGAACTACCTGCAAGAGCTAAGCCAGGTAGTGACAGAAGGGTTGTGCTCAGCTGTAGCCAAATCATGTGCAACCTCACTTTTCCACTAGGGTGAAGCTTTGCAGCTCTGAAATCTGACTGATCTGCCATGATGGATGCCTGGAGGAGAGGTCATATGGAGGAAAAAAAGACTACACGTGTTGTAGCACCAAAGAATGTGTTCAACAACTTTGCCATTTGAAGAAGCTAGACCTCAAAAACCTTTGCAATGCTAATAGGTTTTCTTTTGTTTGTGTGCAGTTTAGTGCCTCTTGCAAATGCCTTTGTGTCAAGTCAGAATATCAGTCATGCACTAACTCTAAATTATGGCAGTAGTAATAATGAAAAAACTACATAGTTATTACAGTTTTGGCTTACTACATGATCTAAGAGAACCAATTACATTATTTGCAAAAAGAGAGGCAAGCACAATACCCAGTGCAAGATGTTGCAGAAATAAAATAATAATCTCATAATGTTGCTTTGTTTCTGATTTTTAATAGCAGGCAACATCTGGAAAAAGTAAATGTTATCTAGTTTCATGAAGAATCGGAAAGGCTACATACCAAACCCTTTTACAATTGAAAATAATGAATGCCTGTGGAAATATTTTTGAGTTATGACAGAAAGGAAATTTTTATTGTTCTTAGTTACTCATTTGCACTGTTGATATTAGAATTGAAACCATCTTAGCACAAAGTCTCTGAACCAGAAATAAATAATTACTGACTTGAGATAGTGAGATACCTGATTGAATGTAACACCTCATAATGGTATTGAGATGCTTCAAAGCCCCAGCAGATATTATGGCTCAAAGAGGATGTTCATAAAAATATTAATCTATATATCCTTTTGCAAAGTGCTTGTCTCTTTCAGCAGTAACTTAAATCAATTAATATCAATTAATATCCTCTACAAGAATTATGAGGGGAAGGTAACTACAGAAGGTAGTTACTACAGAAGCTGCAAAGGTAGTTCTTGAGCTCAGAGTGTATTTTCCAAGACTAATGTTTCACTGCAGACATGATCCATAGTGTGTCACCTTTTTGTTACATGAAATATATGATGGCACAGGTACTTCAACTATTTGTCACACCAAGCACAGGAGACTTTTATTGAACCTTCACTATCCATTGATTACCTGCCATACATTCTGTAGCCTGAGCTGATCTATTTGTTTTTATAGTTTAAAAATATACTTAGGGCACACATTTTAAAAAAGATTTTGCTGTTGTTAAGAGTTTATTCTTAACTATGCAAACACAAGTGATATAAAAAACCCAGTGAGGATTTCAGCATCACCACACAAAAATAAACTTACTTTTGTCACATAGTCTTGGAAGATTAATTGACAAAGAGACAAAATTAGCTTATTCTTATCTAGGCTGTCAATATTTTTATTTTGAAATGTAGGTGTTTTTTTAACACCATTTAAAAGATCTGCTCCATTACACTGTGGTTTTGCAATAAAAACTCAGTGTGGGACAGAGGAACAGCTGTGCTATCTCAGAAGTATCTTAGTGAACCTAAAATTGCCTCACACAATTTTTTTCTCTTTGTCAGAAATTTGGATAATGTGGCTGAAGTTAGTTTGAGTTGTCTTTTATTTTTTTTAAAGCTATTAGAAAAATACATCATCTTTTTCCTTTTGTCTGCGGGATAAATGTTTCAAAATATGTATTTAAGTGTTCAATTTTCCATCAATCAGTTTTATATGTATCCTTTTGATAAACCTGGCTTAGAACCACAAACCATCATATTTTCCATGGTCCAGAAGGGGACTAAGGTAGTTTTTCCATTTGCAGGGGCAGAACTCTGCTAACAAGAGCCAAACCTTCCTTTCAGCTCCTCCCTTCTTGCCTTTTCTTTGTAACTAGGAATCTGTATGCAGCACTGGTCTGTGAAAGAAGTAAAATAGTTGGTTTGTGCCCTTGGAAAAAAAAGCATAAGGAGAAAATGGTCAATCAGCACCTTGTCTTTTAATTCCTTCTTCATAAATAAGCACCCTTACTCTTCAAAGACATCACAAATGTAGATAAAAGATGGGTGAGAGTTCTCTCTGGCTCATTTACTGGAGCCAAATGCAGCTCTCAGAAGAAACCAGTAAGGACCATATTTTCAAACAAAGCAAATAGGTCCACAAAATGTGCCAAAGCACAGGACAGGCTTTGGGGATAGGTAAGAGGGCACAGACTAGGTAATATCTGCCTTAAGTATTGGATGTGAGTGACAGAAGTAGCTGAGATACTAGCAATGGTCCTTCAGTTACATGCGCTGAAACCTATTGGCTCTGCTTAACCTACAGAATTCAAGGAGGAGTGTCTTGGCTACAAACGTGAGAAGGGTGGAAGGGTGTAACCTTGTGCTCTACAGAGTTGTGTACAGCATAAAATTATGATAACATAAACCATAAGAACAAACAATTCTAGCAAAATAGTGAGAGTCTTCAGGATGGCAGGACTGCAACTGCAATAAGATGGGTACAGTCCGCAGTGGTTTGTGAATGTTACATGGACTTCATCTAGAACAAGATATTTTTTTAAATATTTCCTCATAAAATGGATATGTAGTTTTAAACAAGTTCATTTACAGGTAAAATTTAAGAATAATATAAGCAAATGTCTGCTTATGTTATTATATTATTATATATTATTATATTATTAATATTATATATTAAAATTCAAGAATAATTTAAGCAAATATCTGTACACTGAAACTCTAAAAAAAATAATAGTACAAAATTCAGCACTGCAAAATTCTTTCTTGCCTCCTGGGACGCAGACACTGGAGAACACTGATTGCCAGATCTCCGCAGAACATGATGAGACTGGCGCTTTGGGACTACATCTCTTTGCTGAACTGTGTTAAAAAGAGCGAGAGGGTTATTTTGGTCTTTTAGAGCAATTATTGTTTTTTTCATGTGGCTTTATAAGATCAATATTAACACTTAAGAGAGAATATATGTGTGTGCTCATTATTACCAGCATAACAAAATTGTTTCTGAAATATGCAGTTGAAAAACCCCTTTTTTGATTATTTGTGGTATTTTTGCATTACTTTGGAAAAACCAACTATTAGAAAAATAAAAACTAAGTTTACAAAAGAAGATGTTTGCACATCGTGGAAGAAATCTGCTTTGAACATCCTCAATAATTTTGTTAGTGACAAGGAGAAGTCGTATTCTTTGAGCAAATGAAATGCAGGAGGTGATGGTTGCTCAAAAGCAGTAAGAACAGCAATCTTTGTCTTTAGTTTCTTAAATCATTGAGGAAGACCTCAGCACAAAGACAAAAAAAAAGACAAGAATGCAATATGATTGGGTTCTATCTACTTTTTGTTATTTATTTAACACAAAATCATCGGTTTATGGGAGCTTACTGTTAAGAGATGGGATTGCACAAAAGAAAAGCTAGAATCCTTGGGTCCTCTCTCTCTTCTTAAGAGGGTGCAGCCCTCTTAAGAAGAGAGAGATTTGAAATCTATGGATGGGGTCCTATTTGCCCTGAACGCACAGCACACTTGCTCCAGAGCATGGTTTCAAGACTCCATGTCTTTTGATCAAACAGTAGTGTAGCATTTCTAGTCTTGTGGCTGACTGGACAGGACCAATAATTTGAGGTTATCTCAGCCTTAACTATTTGTTGAGAGAAGGAACTGTGGATAATTTTCCCTGTTTGCTACTTCTTCAATGCAGTACAGAATGGGCATTACCTATGCCAATGTGCTCCATGAATCTGAGGCAGGAAAGAAATGAAAATACCATAATCATCCTTTTGGAAATGCAGGAAGATTTAGACAGAATAATTACTGAAGCTGGAATTTAGCCAGAATGCTGAGTCTGAACACATTTTCTGTTCCAAATACTACTGTGGATCCTTTCCTGACTGCATGTGGCCAGAATCTGATATTTTGCATGTGTTATAGCAAGCTGCCATCTCCTTTCATCCTCATCCCAAATTAAGAATGACATATTACATCCAAATCATAGACCTGCATTATCAACAGCTCATAGAACAGTCTTCAACATAATCAGTGTAAGTAATTTACCAGATAAAAGAATGTTAATAGCAAGTACAGTATAATTTATGTGGACACAAATTGTACCTATCTTTCAGAAGAAGAAAGGCACTGCTGCGTACAAAGAGTGGATCAAGAGCAAGGTCAAGTGTAAGCACTTCTGTTTAACATGCACAGCCTGAAAACAGCAGGAAGAGCTTTCAAAGACAGATGGAAATTATACCAAATAAAGTTATTATAAATAATTGCTGTTTTTATGCTCCTAGTGGGTTTGATATGAGAGGCAGTTATAAATGGAAGACCTATTCTTTAGAAGGCATTTGATGAAGACCTCATTTCATCAAAAGGGTTGAAAGTTTATAACTTGTAATACTAGAGGGAAATGGTCATTTTAGTTAGCTAAGTTTCTTAGCTAGTGTGTGTAGATATATATGAAACACTGGTACAGCAGATTTTGTTCACAGTTCTTGCATCTCAATTATATGTCTTAAAAGCAAACACAGGTGAACTTTTGCGTTTGGATTTATGGACCATCTTTTCTTTCTGAAATTACCAGTGCCTAAAATGTACTAGGAATGGACTAGACTGTGAAAATAAAGTATTTTCTTGATGTGTACCAAGGCTTGGGATTTGTTAGCTGCACAAAGGATCCCATTTTGCCTATTTTTTTTTCTCCTCTTTATAACTCTGTTTAATAAGATTAAAGGAAAACATTCAGAACTGTCATGCTGGATCTTCACAGTATCTAAGGACAAATCTTCCACTTCTCGGTGAACCTGCTCTTTCATCATGAGGGGTTTCCCAAATCTACTCCTTCAGCAAAGGAAGAAACCTCAGGCTCTTCCTTCTTGTGGTAGAACATAGACTTTATGAAGCACAGGAGAAAATGCCACTTTACTAACCGGCTTTCAGAAGGTTGCTTAGGCGAGACACAATTTGTAATTGATGCAATATGAGGAATGGTTATTAAGAGTTGAAATTGTACTCTGTATGGCATGGAGATCACCCCAAAAATGTGTTGTCTACCATTCTGAAAATCTTCATGCTTCAGAGATCACCTATGCAATCCGGCGGATGGGGGCAGATTTCTGTCTAATGAAGCTCCATATTTTTCAGCAAGGTAATTAACCTGGAATAAGCCAGCAGACAGACGACTTTCTGGACAAGATACTAGACTAGGAACGAAGCAAAAATCAATTTTTCACTAGATTTTCCATAGCCTTTTTTAGTTCATTACTGGTCATTTCTGGTCCTATGTTTTTATGCTGTGAAAAAAACAACTCTCTCCCCAAATTTACTTGGGAAAAGTAGGGAATAAATGAAGCCAGACATGCCACACTGATAGTACCTTGTCAGCACATATCAGCACATTTGCTTCTGGGTATCTGTTAATTTTCACCCCATTTTCTTCACCTTCCTGAGTCAGCCCTGTGTCCAAAGGCCTGTGCCTCAGGCTTGTGCTTTGGGAGCTCTGCACAGCTGATAATATAACTCATCTGGTCAATTCTCCTAAGCCATCCAGGCTTTTAGTCATGCTTTGACCAACAGTGAGAGCAAAGTGATTTTAACTGGTAGGTGAACAATAAGAGATGTCAGCATTCTGCAGCATTTCTGATCCCAGAAACAATGCTGGTGATACAGGGACGCTTTAACTGATGTCTTTTTCTTGAAATACATGCCATGGCACGTAACAAAGGCAGACTTTCCAAACTTCAAAGACAGAACAGGAATCTCAGTCACAGTCTATCTCCATATGTCTGTGGATGTACACACACATATACACATACATCTATACTGAACAAAGGTAACTGAATGAAAGTCAGATATCCACAAGTCCCCTTGTACTTAGATCATGTTTTTCACTGCCCTCAGTTGTGTTCTTCCCTGAGCTCACTGCCAAAAACCTTTCATGCTGTACCCACTGCAAGGAAGCAAGGAAGACAGCAGAAAGGCCTTGCTGTAAAGACACAAGAAGGTGATCAGGGTGACTGAGGAGAAATTGAATTTCAAATACTCACACACACCCCATTCACCTCACAATGATTCTATGGGTCTACGAACCCTAAGGTTACAGGCCAGTTCTGAACTCCACCCTTTATGTACCACTGCACTCACATTGTTCAAGTTTCAGAAAGGGCACAAGGATACATTTCTCCTCTCTATCAGTGATGCTTCCATCTCAGCAAAGTCTTCAAATAAGAATCCTGCACTGAAATCCATTTTTTCTTCTTAGAGACCATGTTGCACATTATTAGTACCAAGGGATATGCAGTGTAAAACATTAATTTCTACTTTCCAGAAGAAACACCTTTGATCTTAAAATAAAGTTACATTTATTTTCTTGAAAATGTCATACAGTATTTGCAGGGTACCCTCTTTTTTTTTTTTTTTTTTTTTTTTAATACTGATCAACTTACCTCTTTCCAGAAAGCAAACTGGATGCAACTTGAGACTACACACGCATCCTAGAAGATGAATATTTAATAGTAATGTGTATAATAATCTATAAATTTCATAGAGAAAAAGGAATGGGCCTATGATCTTGGCAGGACAGTATGACACAGTCCTAATCCCAAGTGAATATGTTTGTGAGCAAACAGTTTTCATCTGCATTGCCATACTGCACCAGAGGTCTCTTGAATTACTTTCAAGCACCTCTCTCATTGCTTTCTAACTGATCACTCAGATCTTTCCTTATTTTAAATAAAAAAAAAATAAAGCCACAAAAAACCCCCAATAGGATAGGGAAAAAAAGAGGATATAATCCCTCCCAAAAAGTCTATTTTCAGCAACAAGAGAAAATACCCTGTCTTGTGACATTGATAGAATTCACAGAAGAAAGTGTGGCTTTTCTTCTTTTTAACAGGAAACGTATGGGAGAAGAACAATTCCCTAAGATTCCAACTTTTCTGAAGAGTTTTTTCCTTGACTCTTACCCTGCTTTCCTCTTGCCAACAACCTTCTAACTCTAAGGTGCAATGCACCTCTTTCTCTCCCTCTTTCGTTCCTTTTTAGCCTTCAAAAATGAATTAATTAAATTTCCCTGAGGTCTATACAAGACATGGAATCCTTTAGATTCCTTTCACAGAAAATTTACTTAGGGGTTAGAAAAATCTTTCCTTTGACCAGAAGACTGAAAAATGACAAGCCACAGCTGACTGTCCTAGCATCCTTACAGTTGTATGTACAATCTGCAAAAGAATTTCATGCTGTTCATTCCCTTAGCTGTTTGTTTCAATCAGATTTTGTCTGCTGGATTGTTGCACCTATAATTTTGGTTATATAATTATTTTCACTAATATAATGGGTTATGACTCCACACCTCTGTTATCCAAGAAATTAAATCGTGGCAACATCAATCTAAATGTATTTCAGACCTTAGGTATTATTTTTAAACAATGGACTAAAAAATTTATATAGTCAGTCAATTTTTGGGGATAACCTATTTACTCTGCTATATGAAGTACATATTTCTTTTCAGTTTAAAGCCTCTTCACAACAATATTATCTACTTTCAAAAAGTGTGTTTGGCTAACAGTTCTAGATTTAGATAAGTTAGAATCAGATAAGGATATTGCAAGTTGAAGGTAACTAATGTTTGTAGAGTGATTCGTCTTTATCCTAGTACTTTGGAGACAAAATTGATTTTCTTTATCCAGTATTATTGAGGGCAACCCTGGTTTCAATTTGCTTTGTGGAAGGAAGCTGACCCTTCTTAGTTCTGAAAAGAAGCAATGAGGGTTTTTTTTTTTTTTCAATTTATTGGAAATTCTCCAAGGAATGGGAGAAAATGTTTGCAAATTATAGAAATAGACAAAACCCACTGGAATTATTTGATGATTATAATGGGAAGCAATCTCCCGGTGACAAATAATGAGTTGAGTGGGAACAGATTGCTGCTCAGGGTAGTACTGGGGAAGAAGGTAGAGGAAGGACATGGTGGGGCCACACCTCAAATCCTGCGTCCAGTTCTGGGCCTCTCAGTGTAAGAAGGACATTGAAGTGCTGGAGTGTGTCCAAAGAAGGGCAGTGGAGCTGGTAAAGGGTCTGGAGCACGTCCTATAAGGAGTGTCTGAGGGAGCTGGGGGTGCTAAGCCTGGAGAAAAGAAGGCTCAGGGGAGACCTTCTCACTCTCTACAACTGCCTGGAAGGAGGGTGTAGTGAAGTGTGGCTTGGCTTCTTCTGCCATGTCTCAGGTGAAAGGACAAGAGGAAATAGCCCTCAGTTGTGCCAGGGGAAGTTCAGATTAGATATCAGAAAAAAAAAAATTCACTGAAAGTGTGATTAGGCTCTGGGATAATTTGTCCAGGGAGGTGGTGGAGTCACTGTCTCTGGAAGTGTTCAAGAGCTGTCTGGATGCAGCACCTGGGGATATGAATTAGGGGTGACTATGATGGTGTTGGGCTGACAGTCAGATGATGATCTTGAAGGTCTATTCCAACCTTGATGACTGTGTGATTCTGTGAAAATAATGTTTCCTATATGGATAAGAGATACAAGAAAAACCTGTAGGTTCAAATTGCTGCTTGGAATGAAATCAGTGTACAAAGAGAAGTTGTTTAGGTTTTAGCAGAAAACAGATCTGACTGGCTAAAATATCTGAGGAAAAACAGGTTTCAGAAGCAGGTCTGAGGCAAAAAAATTTTTTTTCCACTATTGGCCTGAGCTGATGGCTGAGACAGACATAGGGAGATATCAGAGAAAGAGGAGATTTCAAGTAATTTCAGACTCCTGTAGGATATGCTTTACAAAAGACTAAGTATTTTTTCACTTAGCATTTGGGAACTTTTTCTTCATCTACTTCTGTATAACTCCCAGAACAAAGACTCCCTAACCCCATGTGATTATTGTATCAGAAACTGCAGAAGGAAATCAGATCCAAGCAAGTCTGATACTAGCAATCACAACTGGATACTTGAGTTTACACTTGGGCCTTATTTGTCCTTCCACGACCTTTTCAGAAGCACTGAAACAACATAAAATTTGTAATTAATCCATGGGTGTATTTTCTTTCCGTTTCAAGAAATAGCTAAAACAGCTGTATTTATTTATTTGAAATATCAACAGCGTGAAATTTGAAGAAATAAACCTACTGAGAATACTCAAAAAGAAAAAAGGGTCCTTTGAAAGTACTGGTGTGCTTTGCTGTTAATTTTGCACAACAGATCACGGGAATATTTAATCAGATATTCTCTCATTTTAAGAGAAGATCAGAAGTTGGTAATACAGCTCAAGAGTTTTGAGTCCATAGGGCTTTGTATTCTCCAATTAGAAATTGAAATCTAGCACTGAATTTACATACACTAAGAGCATTAGAAAGAATACCTCAGAAGCTAACTAAAAATTCAAAGGCATGGAATTTTGAAGCAATGTTTAAGTTAGAGGTTAACTTAAGAGATACTGTGAAAAATTACTAGATGATTGTCAGTGAAGGGTCATTGTGAAAATGCAGTAAAATAATGAACATTGTATTACAAGTTTCTCCTTTTGTTTATTCACAATCAACACTTAAGATATTAAGTGAAAGCATGATGGATATTTACATCAGAAGTCACCAAAGTTTATCTGTCTCTAAACCAATTTTATTTAAGTACTCTAGGATTTGCACTTTTTCTGCCTCAAGTGTTGCCAAGCAAATTGGAGAAAAAGCCCTATCAGCCAGGCTTGTTACTGTCTAGAAGACATATCTCTAGTAAAATCCAAAATACAGCATAAACCTAATTTTTCTTATGTAATTGGAGAAGATATTGCTTGCATTTTATTCTGGATGTCTGACTTGGTGGAATACAGGTCACAGGGACACAGGACTGAAGCCAATGCTGAGGGACGCATGGTTTGGTAAGGATGGACTACAAAAGGAGGAATAGAGATTTGGCAGTTCATAAATCCTGCAGGGCTGCAGAGAGTTGGCATTCACCTAAGAGAATACCTTGAAAGAAAGTGTGAAAGAAATGTAACAGCTGGGAGTGCAATTAATTGACAAACACTGAATGTTGTGATTATTAAAAATAAAATGTGTAGAAACAGAAATTTCTCCTAGCCATGTAGACAAAAATTTTTAATATGTAAGCAGCATTTCGTTTTCAGGATTTTTTAGTATAGTAATATTTTAAATTATTATTTTTACTTCTTTTTCCTGTTTTTAAACTCATTTATTTTGGCGTATAAGTGAATTGCATGAGGCTTCATTGTCTGAAGAGGTCTTTTAAAACAAGGATCCTTTCAGAGAAAACAGTGTCTCCCCTTTTGTTCTTTCCTAGAGCAAGATAATATTTTGTTACATCCTACTGTAATATATTGAAGATATGAAGGCACAGCTATTAGCATTATTAAAACTGGTAACTGCATGTGGTTTAGCTTCCTCTATTTAGTATTTGTTTTGCTCCCTTTCTCTGACAGTGTAAGAATTTATTTGGTGTAGCATTCCTTGCTGCCTTTAGCTCTTCCTATAAACAAAACCATATTCTTTCTGTGTTGTTGTGCTTAGGTCTTGCCAGTGATTTTTTTTTAAGCCACCAAGTGTTTTGGACCAATTTACAATTTGATGAAAATTTGAAGACAGATACCAAGCTGGTTCACCACTGATGAAGAAAGTTACACAATTAAAAGAGAAATACATGGAGGTTTGAAGGATAAAGTGAGGAAATACCTAGTATATAAGTAATGTAAATTTTGTACCTGTAACATTACATGAGGCTTACTGAAACTTTTTCGTTTTATATTCAATGCTTTTAGTATAATTTCCACATATTTACTCCAGTATAAATGATTTTATAATTTGGCTTTGAGAAGGATAGCAAAGAATGAATTGGCTTTGAACTGCCTTTCATTTCACCTGTTACCCTAGCCAGACTTGGATACATAATCAGGATTAGGAGGGAGGGACCACTTACCCTTGAACATTTACAGCAGAAGTAGAATGGCAACAGAAGTATAAATTATTATGAAATGGCCTCTGGGGATATCAGGCAGAACTCGTTACAGATAGGTTCTGCACCTGTAGCAGATACATGCAAAAATGAAAAACAGTTTCCATGCCAGCTCATTCCTAGTCAAACCAAGAGTTCACAAGATCCATAAATCATAGGTTCTGGATCTCCTCCACTTATTAGAAATGCAAACGTTATGCAAAAAAGAAGCACAGAAAGGATTATATAGAAAGTTTATTTCAGAGTCGTGCTATATTTATTTATTATCACAAATGTATGTTATCATGATATTTAAGTTACAAACATTACTTAGCCAAGTATTGAAATGAATATTATATTAATATTGAAATTAATTCCTGAAATGAAAAACTTTTTTTTTCATAAAGAAAAATAACACCTGCCTGAAACACCTGAATACCAAAATCTGGATCAAAAGCAAGTTTATTGTATGACCCATCAGTATTGCTAAATGAGAAAGAAAATATATTTTCAAAATGCAGGGACATTTTCTAAAGGCAACTTGAAAAGTCATCACATATCATATGCCAAATTGTCAATTCTGCATGATGAAAGCTTTTACATAAATGTTTAGAATTCTCTTGAAAAAACAAAAGACAGGATCACATCATAATCCAGAGGCAAAACTGAATGATAACACATGCTAAAAAAATCAAAGATCCTGTGCTTAAGAACTTCTACCATTTTATGAAAATAGTGATGCAAAAAGGCAATTAGAGTGATCAAGAAGGTGAAATCATGATCGATTTCCATCAACTGACCTAACTGCAAGCTTTAAACGTATATTTAAAATAATCAAAACAACATGTATTTAAAAATATTTTGTCACTCTCTTGGCCATTGGCATACTAAAAAACTCATTTTGCTCTTCTTAGAAGGCTTTCTGGTCAAACTTTTCTCTGTACACAGGCAATAAAGAACTATTTCTTTCTTAAAACCTTGAAGTAATCACAATTAAAATAATGCTTTATAGACTACATGCGAGTCAGTAAGAAATGAAGACTCTAAAGGTATTTATGGTCCCTAATGTTTGTCTCATGCTGAGTCCTTCACAAGTCTGGCAATAATAAACCTTTCCTTATACATTCTTGATCACTTATTTGTCTATGCATATGGAATTTACAAACACATGCACATAATCAACTAACATTAGAGACAGTTACAGGCCAAACAACCTGCTAAATAACCAGAAATATAATCAAATAACCAGAACCAAAGTTCTGCACAGACAAGAAGATTAATCTTAGGCAACTAACTTGTGAATGAAGTGCTTTCTGCTCAGTTCAAAAATTGCTCTGCCATGAGCAAGAATCAATTAATAAACTGGAAACAATAGCTTTAATTCTCTTGGTCTCAGTTATCTGCAGTAACTTACTTCGCCACATGAGAATTTTGAATATATAGTTATTAATGTTTAACATTTTAAAGCCGTGAGATGTGCAGAATTGCAGTAACAACAGCCATGAAAGCACCTAGGACTGGCATAATTGTTACCCTGAAAGCTTTCCAGGCTGTGATTGCTTATTCCAGCATGTCAGTTACAGCCATCATGGCAGAGCAGGCAGGAGACAAGCAGTACCCCACACACCCCATAAACTGCCATGCAGTGTGCAGCGGCAGCGGCTGACCTTAAGGTGTGTCCCGGCTAGCTGCGGCCAGCACCGCCGGAAAAAGAAAAGTAGGCATAACTTAAAAATTGTTTTCAGAGTTCAATGTCAACATCTTCAACCCAAGGGTGGCTGGGAGGAACAGATGTCCCTTCATCTTCTCCTTGCAGCTCCTCACTTTCTTGTTGGTACTCATCTTCAGCCACCACTTGGTTGATTCTGACAGGGGAGATCAACCTAATAAAGAGAACTAAAAGTACAGTTTTAAAAATTTTATAACAAAAAACAAAGGAAAAACATCAGGATAAATCAAAGGTCAAGGTTCTGCCCCAGGAGGAGGTCCAGATCTCCTGAAAAAGGTTTGCGCCTCCTCCTCCAACAGGCTTCTTCTACCTGAGCCACAGCTGTAGGTGTTTTAGACTTCCTAGGGGTAAAGGGCCTGACCCATTTGGAGGGGACCCACTTCAGGCCTGAAGGAGTGGGCACGCAAGCGTATCCCCTCCCTCAGGTGACTAAATCAAAGGGCCCCTCCAACTTCCAGGTCTCCGGATCCTTTATAAGGACCGGAGGCCTGTCCCTTGGTTGCAGCTTCTCATTGTGCCCGAAGTGACGGATTATAGGTGGATTAAGATTGTTGAAAGAGCAGTTTAAAAAGTTGATGGTAAAAAGTGCTCTTGCGAGTCGGACCAATATAGCTAAGTTTGCCAAATTCAGGGAT